>NC_044058.1:17858835-17903835 GCF_902167405.1 Gadus morhua
CATACATTTTTTTGCAGGATCAGTTTATTTGTACAGCGGTTTGCCGGCGAGCTCTTATTTGATTTTGGATGGCGTTCACTTCACACCGCCACCCGAACACACACACACACACAAGTGCACACACACACACACACATTTCAACCACTTCTACTTAGGGCAGCTATGTGGGCTCATGAAAAACAAACACACATCTACCCATACACACACACACCTCTACCTACACACGTGCACGCAGGCACACAGGCACACACGCACGCACGCACGCACACACACAAACCTCTACGCACGCACGCACACACACACACACACACACACACACACACACACACACACACACACACACACACACACACACACACACACTGGTACAGAAAAGATGAAAAAGGAATAGGACTGCTAAAGCTATCCTTGGAGGTAAAAAAAACAAAAAACCTGAAAATAATAAGCATTCACTTATCACCTCTTTCGGATTGGTGAATACGTGTGAGACAGCAGTTTGCCACGAAAGACTCTGGCAGGGAGGATAATCGGTTTGGACGTAAACATCGGCGCTGCTGGGATGAGGCGCGTGTCTTTGATGTCTGCTGAGCGGCGCAGGGGGTTAACATGGCACTGCAGCGCTGCCGTCCTCACGCCTTACAGCAGACAACTTGAAACGGAGCAGTTTGAAGGTGGATCCTCTTTGGGTTTCACGAAATGGAAGGAGTCGCAAGAAAATATTGCTGAACTACAAGCCAAAGAAGATCGACTCTCCAACACGTAGGGAGTTAAATGTGTTCGGGGTTCTGAACACTCGTCTATGATATATATTTTTATACACATTTCTTAACCGTTCTTTAGCTGGGACATGAATGAATATGAATGCAAACGGCTTGAATGACGAAGGCTAATGCTGACACAATAAATCATTCAGTTATTGTTTCACGTATGACTACAACATTACGAACAATAAAGTATGCCCTCACAATGTATTGTACGCCTGATCTTTGTTAAAGCGTTCCCCCCAAATAACCTTTTCAAGTTAGGCCTACACGGTTTCGTATGGGTCTCACAAACGGTTGGGGAACAACAGGATTTGCCTGCTGACCCTAGCTTGAGCGAGTGTGACCTGGGATATGAGCACGCACCCCACACCTGTTCCTATGGAACCCAATGGGGCAATTCATTTCTAAAACCTTAACGACAGTCACTACTGCTCTGACCGCATGATTTTAACCTTGCAGGTGCACGCTGTAAAAAATAAAAAGTTGAGAAAACTCAAAATTGCAAGGCAACTTACTGCAATCAATTTTTGAGTTTTGAGCCCAACAAAATGTCATTTTTATTCTTTAGACAAACTTGAAAGTTAGAGTTATACCAACTAATATGTTATATTTTACAAAACCCAAAAAAGTAAGTCAGGGTTGTTAACTTAAAGGTTGGGTATGGAATTCGCTTTTTTGGCCATTTTTGCAAAATTACTTGAAATCCTTATCATAACCCACTTACAGCCACTGAGTTAGAAGTACTGACATGAAAATTAAACAAGTCAATAATCAGTGGAACGGGCAGGGCTCGAAAAACTCCAGCCAATGATTTCCAGAGCCACCGAGTTGCATTGGACAGTAAGTACGTCAATCAAACGGTCGTACTGCACTCCCCCTCCCCCGCGCCCTGCGCGCAACCCCTTCGTGCAGTACTCGTGACCCAGAGCTCGTGACCCAGAGCAAGCTCCTGTTTGTTGTTATCCTGCGGTAGCTACTGGAACTAGTTAATCCACATTTGGACCTAGCAGTAGAAGACAATTTCCATGGCAGACAAGACGCCACCATCCCCACCACCACCACCACCAGCAAAGAGAAGGAAAACCCTACGCTAGCCTGGCTCGTTCTCGCGCATCTGTGTTCGCGCTCGTGCATGATTGCGGGTCCAGGTACTTGGAATGGGTGGAGTCAGAGTCAGCGTTGAAGGAGAGGGGGTAGGACCATTTGAGTTGTGTATTTTCAAAATCTGCAGGCGTTTCACAAATCCCATACCCAACCTTTAATATTTCAAATTAAGGTTAATATTATTTAAAAAAAAAAAAAACATTTCAAAGAATGCAAAACTAGTTTTAAGTTCACTTTATTAAAATTAATAATTGGAAACTTCCATTTTACATTTCTGAATGGCAGACAGCAATAGAACAAGCAACATGTAGCTGGTTCAGCAGCAGAGAATCGCTGTCTAAATGCAACAAACCAAAGTGCAGAGCAAGTTCGAAATTATGGTCAAACTTGTTCTGCACGATACGGGAGCCCAGGTTAAACGGTGACGCAACTCTCGTGCCTCATACACCGCACGATCCCGAGAGCTGCCTTTATTTAACACACACCCATAACACACAGCGCACTGCACACCCAACCAACGGACATGCAAGTCTCGGTAACGGTGGCGGCAACACTACACACAATAAACCACACACAAACAATAAAGACCCCAAACCCGTTAACCCCACTTAACCTAACAGAAACAAATTGACAAAAGGCAATAAACCCCTTTTTCCCAACCGGCATCACGAATACCCAGACTCCCCGGGGGGTAGGAGTCGCCACAATATTTACCATCTGAAAATTCCGTTAGGAAACCCTGTATTTTCCAAAGTGTCGAAATGCGCATGTGCACCGTATTTGGCCCAGCCTCAGACTGAGTCTGACTTAAACCCGTGTGTATTGCTAACAAAGATACTACACTGAGCCAAACTCTTGACCCAAAACTCAACATTGTTGGTTGGACTAAATTGCATTGCACAGTTGACATGAATACTTAATGTTTTATATTCATTTTACTCAGAAATCATAATGAGACCAACAATTTTAAGTTTTAGTTTTTACAGTGTGGAATCGCAGTCGGAATTTCTCAACACGAACAGAGGAGTTATGTTACCCTTTAAGGAAGAATATCAGCTCATCCTAAATTATATCCATCAACTTATTAACAATGCATGTCTTATCTTGCCCTATACTGCATCATTTTGGCATCGACGCTAATTCAAAGGGGCAGTAAAGCATAGAGGCAACGTTTGACACGGGCATTGAGATTCTGACTCCCCGTAGCCAACTCAATACCTCATGTTTTTACTGCGTTGTCAGCCTTCTTTCAGAGGCACTTTTGTGAAATTGCACGGTCCACTCAATTTACGCTACGTTTTTCCTTTCAGCTCCAAAAAGCCAAATATCTGAAATCACTCAACATGACGAGTTGTTCCCTGATGGGAGATATTGGAAATGTTAACTATTGTTAGTGTTTGTTATGTGTGCATGGATGTGTGATTGTGTGTGTGTCTGTCTGATTGGCCTTTATATGCATACAAAAATAAAATCTTTGTCTTTTCCTCAGTATGTGTGCGTGTGTTTTGTATAATCTGCATGCGAGTGTAAACACTGTCCCACAACTATTGGTCAACCCCATTGCACACAGCACAACTGCAGAGGGAAAACAACAACAACAACAACAACGCCGCCAATGGGGGCTGGCCCCGTGTCTGCGTGTATGATTAGCCGTGCATTAACGAGGTAATTTATGTATGAGGGTGCTTATTATGACCCCAGATCCTGGCTGCAGATTGCGTGTCACATCTGGTTTACTGTGAGTGCAGAGCAGCGTCCTGCCATAGCCCCGGCAGAGCGGTGTGACCATGAGTAAACACAGCTCAGCGCTCCCGATTGCCTCTCTCGGGCAAATAAAGTGTTAATAGATGAGTGTTCAAGTGTGCGGAGATGAAGAGAATGTTGTGGAAACAATAAGTGACATTTGCTCTTGTAACCTCCCCGCCCCCCCCCCCCCACCCTCCTTCTCTCCCGTATGTGTCGAGTGTCCTCGGGAGCGTAATGAAAATACACAATCTCAATTTAAGATCTGTTTCTTATTTTTGCCGCGGGTGATTGTGTCAGGTGTAAGAAAGTAACAGAATCGCCATAAATCCGCGGAGCGTGTGGGAGGCAGTGGGTTGAGACGTGGGCAGACCGTGTTGGGCCGCTTTTTATGCTGTGTTGTCTGGCGGTAAGTAGCCGTGTGCCGTGTCGCGTGAGATATGGTTTGTACTCCCAGACCCGGTTCTGAAGACAGAGTATCAGCGGTATCTTTTATAGAGGACGATCACTTCCAGGCTGTTGACTCTGTATGTTTCTGTTTGTGTGTGTGTGTGTGTGTGTGTGTGTGTGCGCGCGCGCTTGGGTGCGCGTTAGTGGGGTCAGTAATTGGTAGGGTGGTTGCAGTGGTGGGGTGAGGAAGGGGGTGGGGTGGGGGGGTATGTTTGCTGGAGGACTTCCAGGCCTGGCTCAGCCCTGTCGATTCCATAGATAAACGCACTGGGAGGAAAATGAGAACGGAAAGTCATCGGTTGTGGGCGGCCGTGGGCCATAAAAGAGGAATGAAGCCTAATGAGGATATGATCAGTCCCAGAAGATGGGACACAAGCGCGTCCTCTGGGTTAGCGGTGTGTGCGTGTAGGCGACGGGCAGGACGGTGATTGGGACAATTCATAATGACAGGCCCATCCCATTAATTACCTTCTGAGTGAGGCATTGGCCTTTTTGGTAGGCATGCAAACTCATTGAACACACACACACACACACACACACACACACACACACACACACACACACACACACACACACACACACACACACACACACACACACACACACACACACACACATACTTGCCAGATGGACGCTATGTTCGTGCCACATATCAATTGACATCATTTGAAAACATTTCTCATCAACTGAGCAAATGTGCGGCGAGGCCAATGAAATTATTCTTACCTTGTTTGCTCATTTCCAATGTCAGTTTATTGAACAAGGAACAAAGATGCGAAAAAGTCAGAGTGGAGGTGGTCGCAAACAATTTCAGAGCTATAAAAGGTTGGGAACCACTTCTCTAAGGGTTAATTAACCCTCTCTCTTTCCTCACAGTTTTCTGCTACACACATTATCATCTCATAGTTGCCTTAATTGATGCAACAATTTCTTAGAGGAGTAATAAAGTCAAAAGGCAATGACAACTTAATTTGTTGGCCTACGTTCTGAGAGATGAGAGGAGAGGAGAAAGAGGCCCAGAGTAGAACACCTTTCTTTTTCTTTTGTACTTATTATCTCTCTGTGACCATGTGGGCCCTAGATTATTGTGCACCTAGATTATTGGCCAGGCTTTCTCCAAGCACTCAGGGCTGATGAAGGTAGTATGAGTTTGTATAATGGCGATGTCACTTTCATGCTGCTTTAAGTGGGACTTTATTATTGGAAATAAAGTGCGCTGTTCCAAAGCCGCAAAGTGACTGTGTAGATGAGGGCCGCTTTAGTGTAATATTTATGTTACGCATATCAGACTTGGGGCACGTCTGCACGCCAGTGGCTAATAGATTCCACTCTGACTCCTTGTCCTTGGCTCCCCAGGACTAAGCGAACAGACTCTTTGGGACACGGTTGGCTGGGATTTAACAAGCTACTGAGAGTGCTGTGATTGGAACAAAGACTGCAGTGATAGGTGATTTAATGGACAGACGGAGTCGGAGAACTCCCCGCACTTCTTATAATCACTGATCACCACATAGGCCTTTGAGTCCTAAATTATCTGACGAATGCTCTGACATTGCTAGTGGTTTATAGGATGGTGTTTTTTAAGGCTGGTGTCCCAAATTAATACACTTGAAACCCTGTCTTATAAAAACTATACCATGTACACTTCAAATGAAATGCAGAGAAGTCCTCAGACTAGGAATGAGTCCACCTTTCTCAGCTTTTAAGCCAAACGATTGTGAAGTAATTTGATCCATCAATAAGGTACACGTATTGCATTGAGGTTTAATTTAAATGTAATTCAATTATAATGCATTGTATTTCCTTAAGTAACTAATTTTAAGCCACTTAATGTCTTTCTGGGGATTACACCCCCATGTTCATTATTCTCATCAAAACAACACGCTATATTAAGTGTTGAAATTAATGTCATTAAGTGACATCCACAGCACAGCACTGTGAAGTCGGCTATAGTCTGCTCCAAAGGGGATGGGCGAAACAATATACTGAACAAAGAAACCCCACTATAAAACACACCAAACGACAGCTCTTAGATTCTAGACCCCGAAAAAGTGTGCTAAAAATATGAAAAAGATTGAAGTAATAAAAGTCACATCCAATCCAAGGAAAATGGACAATAACCCAGAGAACCCAGCGGGCTCAGGTTTCATTTGCAGTGAATAGGACTCTGTGCCCTACCCTAAATGCAATCAAACAGTAGCTTTCATTTCAGGGCCTGGAAAGGCGTAAGAACAATACAGTCCCACTGTATGCATGGCTATGGCAGCCGGGTGACAGGTAACTTATACATTATAGTTTCTTTTTTATTAGGTCAAACCCCACCAGGGAGCCCATATCTCCATGTCTTATTATTGTTTTGTGTAGCTTGCGGTATATGGCCTGTTGACAATGGAGAGAATGAATATGTGGTTTATTCCCCAGAACCGTTGACAGCCACATGGATTTATGATCCATCCGCTGGTAAACTGGATCTGATGGGATCTTCCCTCACATCAAGCCCACAGCAACTTGACAGCAAGCTGGATAATTAAATAACTGTTGGCAGTGCGACCGTACGTACTATAAACAAATACCTTATGAGATGTGTGCAGATATCTGATTGTATGCACATTGCATATGCGTATGTGTCGCTTCAAATGTTTTGGTTCACAAACTTCTGATGAAAATGTAATGATTGGGAAAAAGAGTAACGGCTAAAAGTGTATATAATAAATCAGTCCCTACTACTAAATATAAACTAGAAAGAATATCACTTTACAAATCCTGTGATTTATAAACATTCTAATGTACAGCCTTTTGACTTGAAGTGTGGAGAGGGAGGGGATTTGAAGAGTTTGACATAAAAAGTATCCCTGTTCATGTTAGCAAGTGGGATATTAGAGGCTGGTCCCTGTCAAAAGCACCATGGGCAAGAAGGCTGCTTTCTCCTATCTCCGGGCTCCAAGGTCAGCGATAGAGATAAGACCCCCTGTGAATTGTGGGAGTCCTGCGCCGGACCGCCAACAGAGCTCATCTGTATTGTTGTTATAAGACACCACCCGCACTAAATCTCCTATCTCGCTGCATCTTGTTTCAGAGCGCTACGTCAATTACTGTGCCGGCTTTGTATATTGTATGGCTCGGCAATAGGGGTGACCCTCGCTCTTACATACAGAATATATCAAAAACGTTCCAGGAAAAACAACACAACTAAGACACAAAGTAAAGTGGGACAATGAGTCATGGAAAGTGAGTGTTACAAATGTTGAGATAAGCTAAACCAAGAAGTTGTGTCTATCTGCACATTTAAGACAGTGACCAGAGGATATCAGCCCAACCACCATCGCCAGCATAAATGCATATAAGATAGAAACATAAACATACTGCTTTCTTAAGGCCTTCTTTCAATTGCTAGGTCTTCGGGAAAAACACATTTTCCCCGAATCAATGCAGAGGCTCTGGTTGGTAAAATTAGGAAAAAGCGTTCATCATGGTTAAGGCTTGAAGAGTTACATCGCTCAATATCAATGTCGGATCAAGCCTGGTTATAACCCAATTAATGAGACCTGATAATGGCAGGCAAAATTTAAGTTATTCCGGACTTGATGATGGGTTCACTGGAGGCAAAAGTGGTCTCAAGGATCAGAGAGTTGTTACCTCATATGCCTCAGCAAGAGGGCCTTCTCCATGGTAACTGGTGTGGTGATGAATGAGCTGGGGATTGTGGGCTGCTCCGGGCCAGAGTCGAAGAGAGAAAACATCCAGATGGTAGAATACCAGGATTCGAGCAGAGGCTTTTATCCAAAACAACAGCAACGACACTCTTGCTTGAGGTTCCTATGGCAAGACTGCAGTCATTGGGGATGGAACCAAGTACCCCTGGAAGTCAAAAAAGACACACTACACAACTAAATTAAACTCTCTCTATACCCCTTTACCTAGGAGGATGACATAAAACCTTAGTAATGCAGACAAGCATAATAATGACACCATGTGACCTTTTACCGTAAGATTTTGCTTTAGATTAGCAACCTGCCCCGTCGAAGGCTGGCTAAAACCCAGTTTTCTTGTATTTTCTTAACCTACCCACATGTGAGCCAAACTCTTGATAGTTGCTAGCGGAGAAATGTGATTGGTGTGCAAGTGAAGCGTATGTTTGGCTAGGTTCTGCCTGCTTGGCGACGCAAGCGCACCGAGGTGAACTCAGCAAGCTTTGGTACTGCTTGGCTGTCAATAAACCGAGGCATTCATGGGCTAAATGCATTCTACATAACCATTTAGTTGGCTCCACTTGTTTCAAATTATTCCTTTGTGGCATTATCATTTTTAAGACAATTGTATTACAGCGTATCTGTGAAAAAAGAAATAAATAACTTTTGGTTGTCAATGTGTATGACCTTTTCAAAGTCTTTGCAATAGCGAATAATAATAATAGTTGTGTTATGTGAAAAAAATGAAAGAAAAGTAGACCGAGGAATAAGAAGAGGAAGTGTGAGGTGTGAGGAAGGTTTTCTCTGCCTCAAAATTTCTTCCGTGTTTTCCGCTTTCCGAGGTCCAAATCAATTTGGGCAGAGTTCCACCCTTTTCCAAGCCCGAGGAAAAGGGGGGAAGGCTCTGCTCTAAGCTGTGATGAATGAGCTAACATTCGGATAGCTCTTGTTTATAGTGTAGAAACATAATGTACCATAAATTCAACCCCCACTTTTAAGCTCTCAGATAGCATTTCATCCAATTCTCCAGCCCTTCCTCTGCTGATTAAAAGGCAGTTTTTCTGTGCTTGAATAGTATTTTCTCCATTCTCTTTTTTCAGCTTTCATCTGCCTTGCCCTCCACGCAAAGCCATACGCTTTGTCATTCCCACACTTTTTTGGCCTGCTATTATCTCCACTATCATTCCCCTTCTATTCCGCACAATCATTGTTACTTAAAAAGCCACAGATCAAGGTAAAGGGAATTGCATCAAAAAAGCTAATTCAATGCAGATCTTCATTTTGCATAAAAGGAAGACAATTGTTTTGTGCGCATTATTTGCGCCAGTTCCCCATGCCTTCATCAGGACTCAATATTTAAATCCCTCTATAAAATACCAGAGCTCCGCTTGGTAATGGCTAGCGTTAACCAGGAAATTGCTTTCTAAAGACTAAATATTAGTCCCGTAATTGTTATCAGGTTTAATGGTTTCCCATTCTGGAATTGGTTTAATTATATACAACTGGTTGGCTTAGCTGCAGGGCTAGCCTAACTTTGATATCCTTGCAAGCAATACATTTTTATTGATTGGAATTCTACTTCACAGGGCAATAAGCAGAACTTATTATTGCTATCCTGAAGCTTTGAAGCGTCCACATTTTGATAATGCTTGACAAAAGAGAAAAATTTGTCAATGGCTACCCCCACCTCTCTTAAAATGGTAATTATAAGGATTGCATAAAGAACATTATCTCAGCTCGTGACAGGTTAATTGTTTTGACATTTGTGATTCTGAAAGGTAACATTTAATTAATTAATTCTCATTCGATCAAAGATATAAAGATGAAGTGTAAGTGAGCAATTCATGAAGTCAGTGAGGAGATATGGGACTGACAAACAGTAACAATATGTAAATAACTTGAAATTCTGTAATGAAAATAAGCAGTAATGAATGTATTCAACAACGCATAGATATCCAATTGATTATATTTATACATAGGTATTTACAGTATATATAAAATGTACATATTGTCTGTGAAATATAGGTTTTCAATTTGAAATCTATATTTCACATTGATATAGTTGAAAAGTGCTTATGTACACAAACTGTTGTGTTTCGTCTGTATGACATGATGATTAGACTACTCCTATGGCTTCTGAGTTTCCCCGTCTCTCCGTCCTTCTAGAAGGCACGCCTGGAATCACAAGCAGGCACACTTTCTCTACGCAATTGTTCCTAATCACTCATGGGATGCTGTCTTAGTCTGGAGCCGCTTTTTACGGACAGGCAAATGGAACAATGGGAAGCTGATGGCTAGGGAAAAATGGAACTGAGCCTAGCACCTTGAAGACATTCCCTTGATGTGCAACTTACTCTGTAACCTTCTGTTGCTCTCTCTCTTCCTCTGCATCTCTCTTATACTCCCTATCACTCACTCACTCACTCACTGACTCACTCATGCACACCCCCCTCCACACACGCGCGCACACACACACACACACACACACACACACACACACACACACACACACACACACACACACACACACACACACACACACACACACACACACACACACACACACACAAACAGAAGGGGGAAGAGATAATAGTAGCAAATATTGATTTCTGGCATCCCACAATTAATTCATATGAAGACAAATATTTCCCATTGATGCATGTTAAACAGTGCTAAATTGCTTCGAAGGGTGAGCCAAAGTTAACTGTCGGTATCGGTTTTTGAAATTGCCTCTTCAGCCAAACCACTTTATGGAATCGATGGTCGGAATAAGAAAGAATTTATCTGCCTTGTAGTTCAATGTGATACTGCAGATCTCAACCCAACTCATAAACATTTTGGTACTTTCAACATAAGAGCAGTCTAAATCACTATATGCTTTTTTCAATCAAATCTCTGAATGAATAAATGGTAAACATGTCTGCTAGTTGGATGTGATGGCATGCATATGTAGATGGGGATGGCAACAAAAGTTACAACCGAAGAAATATTCGTAATTAATAACGGACGACAACAAAATGAACACCATAGAGAACAAAATATCACATTACCAATAACACGCATTCACAAAACAAGATATCCAATTATGCTCAAGGAAAACATCTTGCAACTCAGAAAACACAACTAGAATGGACAATTTTCCTCTAAGACGTAGTTTATTTGATTTTCTGGGCAATCACAGTAAGATCTCATGCCATCATTTGGATCTTGCAGCAGAAATGTCTGTTTTGCGGAAGGCATCGTCCCCAGGAATGTGGCAGGGCCTATTACTGTTTCCATCATCTCACAAATCAGACATTATATTATTATCTGTAATAATAAAAAGTCTGGTGGCAGACAATCTCAAATCTAGCTGAACGGATGTTTCACATTCTTTCACTTCATATTTATTTCGACCTATCATGTTGCAGGCAGGGATCTGTAAGCATGTAAACAGAAAACACAAACTTGGCCAGCTGTAGTAAACTGTTATGGTCTGCCTGTAAAGGCTTTAAATCCACAGAATGTGGTCTGGCCAGTAAAGAAATACACTTATTAAAATCCCCTTCAGAAAGCTTCATACCCTCACGTTAATGAGTTTCTCTTCAGTAGAATATCTTGGTAATGAAATAGTTGTTGGTGGTGTTGCTGCCCAGTCTGTGCTGTCTCCCCCCAGAAGTCCTGCAATGACGTAGTCGGAGTACTGGATCCAAGATCTCTATTTCCATTGTTTTCACGTTCATGTCAACTTTTTTGAACCTGTAGTTATTGCTATTTATTTATTAAACAATTTTTGAAAATGCCCTTGATGGGTTGAAAATGACTGAAGGAACCATCTGTAGAAGGCAGTCCAAAAACCTTTGATCTAAATTTGTTCTTAGGCCATTGTGTATCTGATATCGCTCCCTATGTTTTTACCTATTCTTCATTGTAATTCTAATGGTATTGGACAAAAGAGCTACTGAAACATTAGGTTGGTACTAATGTGTTACCAGTGTTACTTAGACTGTAATGACGCATTAATTTAATGCTGACCACTAGAGGGTGGAAGGTACGCTCCAAAGCAATCTTGCAGCTAAAACACTCCAGATGGTTGAGATAATTTATGTTTTGTGAGGTTAAGGTCAAACTAGAAATCTGGAAGCTATTGCACACCATTCATTGACTGGAATTTGTTCTGAAATTGTCCTTTAAACTGACTTTAATGTTTTGTTTACTTTTGAAAAAGCATTGCATTATGAAACTGAGGAAAAACACAACATTCACAATAAGTCATGCCGGTGTTTATTCTCTGATAAACACCCTGATGCAGGGTGTATTGCTATTATTTCAAATTTGAATACATTTCAAGAGGCAACATGCACTTCTGTTGGCTCTGTCTTGTTCTACCCCGTGTCTCGCTCTCTCTTTCTGTGTAGCCATTCACAGCATGAATGTTCGCACACCTGTGCACAGGGAGTGTGGTGCCAGCACATGCTGAGACTCACTCAGTAAGTGTGTCCCGAGATCCTGGCAAAGGTCTCGCTCTTTCACATGCAACACCCTGCCAGCATTATGATCCCTGAGCCAGGGCACCGGGGCAGGTCTGAACAGATGGGCATCTCTATCATACTCTGCGGACGCACCAAAGTACATTCAAATATTTGATCTGCACTGAGCCAGATAGGGAGACTTACTGTACCTTAAAAATGATTTCTCTACACTAAGAAACCTTCAGGCACGTGGGAAGGAGCCATGTTCCATGCGGTATAACTGGGACGCTCCGATGGTTGAACTGGCTGGCCTTGCTGGCTTCGGATCCTGGGCTGCTTCTCCATTGCACACTCTTTTGATTGGGGACAAGTGGGCCGAAAAGTATGCCCGACTGTGTCCTTGATGAGTTAATATGCATTTTAGTTTGCTCTGCTGCAAGGACACAGCCTGTTACAAACCGTCCCATGAGTTAGGGAACACTCAATTCAAATGCATCCATTCATCCCTGTGACCTAATGTAGATAATGAATTATATATATCTTGCATCTATATGTTTATATATTTATTGAGCTATCCAGTCAAACAGACCACAGGCGTACATACAGTCCATTGTTTGTTTGGCATTATTTTTTACCTTGCTGTAACCTTCAAAGGGGGAATTTGTCTGATGACAAAGTCGAGCTACGAGCACTTAAGCCGCCAGCGGCGGTTGTGTTCTGCTAGAGGCTAATCTGTTTGTGTGAAATAGAAATAAGCTGCCTCACAGGCCCTGTTTATCTCTGTATTCAGGCATAATGTTTGGAACACACGCTGCAGCAAGCAAACCATCCATAATGAAATGCCCTGTGGTTAAGCATAGCAATGTGTCCGGCAACTCTCCAGTCTTTCTTTTTTTAAATAAAAGACGATCGTCACATCTGACCAAAAAATACTGCAAGCACTCAGTTATTGTGCAGATAAGTTCTAACCTTCTTCTTCTTCAAAGGTTGTTAAAACCCAATTCCTTGTAAGGTGGTTTAAGCGCAGGACCCCCTTGAGGTGGAGAAGAGAAGGTGTGAGCTTGCGATGCTGATTTGCATATTCATTCATAATATGGAAGAGAGAAGAAGCTCAGGGGGAGAACGCTTGTATTTGGTGTGTCCGTGCGTTTGCTTGTGTATTTGAATGACAATGATTGGACTGGGTTGCATGAGGGAAACAGGCATTTGTGACGTGAAAGCGTAAGTGTATGGATAAAAGCTAGATCATAGGGAGGCATGCGCATGTTTGGGAGCACTTAATAGTCTTTATTTATTCAAAGGTTTTTTCAATGCACTGCTTGGAAGAAAAACCTTTCAGTCTGCAGCAGTCAAGTCCCTCTAAATTAAAGCTCGGCTGATCCACCACAAGTCCTATATGTCCTCTGACTTAGCATTTGTAACAGAAAATATTGCATGCATCACAACCACAGGGTTAGAGTTGCCACATCTGAGAGTGTCCTTGAGAACATACGGAAACCTTGGTCGCCAGCGGCAATTATGTAATGGGTAGACAAGTTACCTATCCTGGTGCCTGCTGTTGCAAGAGAGGTTGAATATTATGCCACACCAAAGATTCCATTATTCTTCCTCTTTAGCGCCTGCCCGCAGCCACTAAGTCAGCCATCTCCGAAGTGTAAAAGCCAGTCTTTGAAAGCATGGAATTTGCTTAGCAGTTTTCCAAGGACTGCCACAGTCCACAGGATTATGATTGCTACAGGCTTGTTTTGCAACACTTTGACATTACCAAGCTAGCTAAGCAGCCGAAGGCGAGGCAAAACAGAGCCAACTCACCACAGGGAAACACAATGAATTTCTAAGCATTTAATTTCCGCTTATGGATATGGTGCGTGTGGTAGGATGTCATTTAATATCTGCATACTTCATACTGTGTGCAATATGTTTGTTGTTCCTATATGTCAACATAGAAGGTCAAATAAGATTTATTCATGCTTTTTGGTTGTGGATGATTGAAACAGGGTCATGCATACGTACACAAAGAAGTCACTGCCACAGGTTACATTTTCTAACAGCTTGGCCTGTTAATTCCACTAATTTGCCGTAGGCAAAGCACAACGTGAAGCAGATATTGTCCTAATTATTGTATTGTTGATTAGGGTTGGAGTCAAGGGTTAAATGTCGGATAAAAGGCTATCCAACTCATAATCTCTTGTGTTGAATGGTTTCTTAATATCATGACGAGCTTACTTAAGGCGCCATTGTGAGTCTGTTAGCTACAGAACTGTCAGTATCCCCCAGCGATAACTCATATACTCCTCCAGCCTCCGGCCACCAACCCCACTTCCGCTCCAAATGCTGCACCTACATACCGAACTCCACTTCCAGCGCAGGTATGTCATTCGAATATGTTCTTATGCCTCCGTCTCTGCTGTGTCTGTCTATGGCTGACATCATGTCTATGGATACATGTGTGGTGTCTAATTTCACAAGCCTTGCATTGCGGTGTTAAGTGCATTGTATTGAACAATTGTGACCATGCTCATCTACGCGTAGTCTCGAAGCTTGACTTATAGAATTATGTTTCCGCTGTCAGTCTCAGGCAAGACTGTGATTAAGACGTGCAGACGTGTGTGAACACTCCTCAATTACCCTGTTCATTCCAAACAACAGAGAGCATAATTAGCTACTGTGAAGCTTACTAAGTCCTAATGCTTTTGCATGGCCCTGTGCCCATGCCATTAGTTTGCTCGGGGAGCAAAGGACTGTTCTCTTCAGTAAAGGAAATTAGTGAAATCCTTGGACCATAGTCGCTTCTTTCCAAAAATTGATTGGTGTTTTTTTTTTTCGAACGGCTAAGTACTTTCGATGTGTTTCTGGTTCGGCTTGATCATCATGAGTTTATTCATCGATTGAAGTCCATGCTACTGCAGTTACCAAGAATGACGAAATAAAAATCAATACATTTTCGATTCTGTTATTTTGCTCTGTTGTATGTTGTGTATTATCTATGTTGTAACTTCATTTACCCTTGTGCTGCAGATCTCTAGATACAAATAATTAATATCAAGGGACTAACCCTGCCAAGTAAAATAATAAATACATATTCTATAATGGCTTAAGGTGTCTGTTTGCATGTCACTTAAGATAACAAATCAAATACAATGAAGTTCTAATTGTTCTAACAGAATATATTACGGCAACTAGTTCTGCGCCAACCTCCTATGAAGTGGGATCCGAGGGGGAATCATCCTGGCAGTTTTTGAACAATGCAGCCAAGAATGAAAGTGTAGTTCTCTCTGCCCTATCAGGAACACATGCAGCCATGGAAAGTACATAAACACCTGCTCTTATCAGCACTCCTGGAGGCAGCACATCCCAGACACCAGCGAGCTTTCACACAAAGACTTCCCCGTTACCCAATTTATCCTCTGCTCTCTCAGAGAAAGATACAAATGCATATGCGCTTTCGAGTGTGTGTGTGTTTTACTGTGGCATTTTTCATGCCAGAGTGTGTGTTTGTGTGTGATTATTCTCTTCATTCAAATTCATTCACTTGTTCACTTACTACTACAGACAATGTCGGCACTTTGAAAAACCAAGTTTATTGTCAGAATTTTTTGGAGAGGAAGAGAGAGAGAGACATACCATGCATGCTTCTGTGGATTCATTAATGCATTCCTTTGCAACAGTTTGGTTTGGACGACAGTGTGTCAGCACTCTGCCGTTGCTGACCCTGACCTCTGTCCTCGTATCAAAATCAACAAGGTAGAAGAAGAGTGGGGTTATGACACACCAGAAAAACGAGAGGGAAATCTGCATCCACACACATAGAATGACACGGCCGGATAGGTACTTGAACATGGACAAAGTAGTGGGTCGATGTTCTCAGTGCATTTAGAACCTCCCACTTCAGCCCTGGTGCATTAAGGTTGATTTAGGAGAGATTATCTAGGCTTGATAATGACAACAGCACCAGCCAGAAATCAATGGAGCCGACAATACCGCTGAAGCTTAACTAAGCAAATGTGTTTTGCACTAATGTAAGAAAGCTCTTTGCAACTTAAAAAGGGGACCTACTCTTCACGGCTCCCGACCTGAGAATTACCGTTTCCCCGCTCTTGTTTGCGTCATCCCCTTGATTGTGAAATTGTTTTATAAAAAAATAAAGACGAGCATGAAAAAAAAAACAGCACACAGAGATGACTTCTCCACTTCTCAAACGTGGACTGGTCACGTCGATTAAGATGTGAACTCACAATTCCAACTGTTCATATTCAGCTCCAGGGTCTTATCTGAAATTAGAAAAAAAAGAAAAAAAAAGAAGAAAAGTCCCCTTCTCGACAGCTTTGAAGTTTTTCTAAGCCACTCAAATGGTGCCGTTCAGAGAATGTGGAAGCTAAAGGGGGGCTTTGATTTCTGGAGTCGGCTTTGCCTGTCACTTTGTGTTACATGCCGGGCGGATCTGAAGGCTAAAACGGAGCCACGCTGCCATGCTGTCAGGCTTTCCCACCCCTTCTATTTCACTGTTTGATTCAGCCATTATTTGGGAGCTGCTTAGAGCCAGTGATTGGCAAACAGAAGAGTCCATAGGTTAAGCACTTCCAATGAAGGGCCGATGTGAACTCTGTGTACATGTTGGACTGGTGTTGGACTGGAGGTTCTTCAGCCTATTTATTAGTATGTATTGATTGTGTGTGTGTGTGTGTGTGTGTGTGTGTGTGTCTTTATATTTTACTAATTTCTTTGCATATGTTTTCTTTTACTTATCTATTATTTAATTTTATTGTATGACAATGTTTATATGTGAAGCACTTTGAGTCTGCCTTTTGTAGGAAGAGTGCTATATAAATAATGTTGCCTTGCCTTGCCTTGTGCGTGTGTGTATATTCAAGATTTTAGTATTTGAGTATTTTCGCCCATAACATTCATGTTGCAACTTTTGTTGCATACTCATCCACTCTGGATACTCTGTTGCACTGTTTGAGAAACAGAACAAACGAAGGGAGAGTTAAACTGATGAACACATTTGAATGTGTTATTTCAAGCTCCTCCAGACAAGGAAACTCTAATTCCACAGGGCAGAGAAAAAACTAAAAACAACCAATCCAAACAGAATCGACCAGGAGACTAGCGCCTTGACCCCGAAGAATAGGGTATGAGAAGTGCATTTGTCTGCGTCCTCGCTCTCCACCGTTGGGGCTTAGCATGGAAGCCACACAACCCTAGCAGAGGAGAGGAGCAGGTGTGTAGGACCCCCAGCATCCCTTATCGCGCTCTGGTTCAGAAAAATTACCGCAGCGGGTGACTGCAAACAGAGGGGTCGTGGCTGGGCTGAATGAGGTCACCGACTGGGGCCCCAAACGCTGCAGCCTCTCTATCGCTCTAACCGAACGAACAAGTGAGTGTTGCGAGCCCTGTGGTTGGAGCGAGGAGGTGCCCCGCAGTTTCAACACGTCTCCTCATAGGCTCAGAAACTGATGACCATGGCAGTATAGGAGCAGCATACGTCTGCATCGTGTTCAGTATGCGATGCGCTTTGCCACAGGCTGTTGGTACTTTTCACAACATCTGTTCCTCATAAAGATATCAGAAAATTTGGAACGCAAGCGAGAACGAGGTGGAAAAACTCAGTGATCGGGCCTAACAGTTATATGGTGCTGTAATTAGTCGATAATTTACGAGCGTTTGGCTCTCAGGTAATTGGTTGCTGATGGGCCAACTCTCAAAATGGTTGGCTGCCCACCGCGATCTGCAAAGTAGCAGAACTGGCCCAAAGCCCCGAAGACCAACGGGCCGCGTGTTATTCTTTGAATCCGACATCCGTGTGTGACTCCCCAATCAGCACGGAGCTCCATGCCACGGCGTCATTGGGGACTGTCTTCAGCGGGGAACCCGGACATCGGTCACCGCCTTGGGAGAGACTAAGCTGCTCTCTATGGGAGCGATTTCTGGCGAAGCATCGCCTTCGACACTTTGGCCGGATCCGGTCAGGCATAGATGGGCAAAAATCCAGGAGGTGGGAGCGTAAACAGCATTTGTAATGGGATATTAGCCTAAGCTGTTCCCTCATTTGCGGTGTCTGTCTCATTTCATGGCTGACGTCTGAACGCTGTGGAGGTATATTTTAAGGCGCAGAGGATCCCACCCCTCATCGGGGAACATCTAATCACTCCTGGCATCTGTCAGTCACACTCGGGCGGTCGGAGGCAAATTTAATGGCATCTGGAGAGAGCCTTTATGAATGCACAGGTAATAGCCGCAATAAATGAATGCAATGTACCCCTGAGGGCTATTGTGGGCCTGCTAACATGCTCACAGGATGGAGACCGTGATGACATTCAGAGCAACTCTAACGGTCCCATTTATGGGTTCTTCATTTCCTTTGACATCAATCGGCGCGGAGCGGATATGAGCCCCGTTCCTGTCCTCTGAGACAGTTAATGTCACAGGAATGTATTCGCTTATGAATATTTATGAATAGATTCCGAATCCCCCCTCCCCCCCACACTACCACACACACACACACACATTAAGGACAGCACTTATCATTGTTCCCCGCGATCGCCAAAGTGTTCACCTTTCTGTGTCCTGGGAAGACGTTCCCTTGTTTTTAAATGGCAGGTTTTCCTTATGTTTGGAATGGTAACAACTGCCCTTGAATTCAATTATGCATGTAATGCATGGCGAGGGGTTTATTGTGTAAAACGAAGTGAGCGCAAGTGCTCTCTCAATTTGCCTTCGAGGGCCGGGTGAACTTGTTGTGTAACAACGGCAAACAAGAAATAAACTATGGAGGTTAAAATTGGCAGCAGCAAGCTGCGCCAAGTCGTTATTTTGGGAGCAGTTTTAACATTAAGTAACTTCTGTCTTACAATCGTATAATTTGAGGAGTACCATGGGTAAGACAATTTGCAAAATTAGTTACAAATCCCTCGGCGCTGGGAAAGGGCTTCGAGTCTCTGCGGGACTTGAAATCGGTGACTATCTTCATGCATACATTCAGGCTAATTCTTTCATTTCCCAGAGTGTAGGATATTTAGCAACCTATTAAGAGCGCCAAACTACCGACAATGGCTACATTCATATGGTGGCAGAATGGAAGATAGGGATTTGAATAGAATCCTTCAAAGGTTGTCTGAAAGTTGTCAAAAAAAAATACCTCAACCGTCTGTCTTCCCTTCATTATTCATCTCTCTCTCTCTCTCTCTCTCTCTCTCTCTCTCTCTCTCTCTCTCTCTCTCTCTCTCTCTCTCTCTCGGCTCTATTTGCTCCCTCATTTTTCTCTCTTATATCCTGCATCTTTGTCGACCGGATTCCTCAACCGTTCCTGCTGGGACAATCAATCCTTAATCACCGCTCCCTGCGGCCGCTAGCAAGACAACTCAATCGGCGCTAAATTATGCTAATCTTATTCCTCGGATGATTACACCGTGGAGCCCACATTGATCTTCCGTGACCTCCGAAAAAACACAGACCCCCCCGTCAGAAAGACGGATTGAGAAGAGGGGTGTAGGGGGGAAGGGGAGAGGCTCCTGGTTGTAACACTACTGTTAACCTGTGGGGCGTTTAGGTTTGTGGGTTGACGCGGACATCCTACACTCTGACATAATCCTGTGTGTGTGTTTGTGTGCTAGAAGTCACATGGTTCGCTGAAAGCAAAAGGAAGAGTCTTGACTCTGTGTCATGCCATTCCAGATGACATGGCCTACATTTCTTGATTGCCATAAGCTTTCACAGTGAAAGGAACAGCGGGAGGCGGCATAGTAGTTTGTATGAATAAAACCCACTCAGAATATTGGTCCTGATAAGGAGCAGAATTTGGTTCTTTATGCTAGATGTCTCATTGTTCTATAGCCGCAGGTGTGACCACTGATTTGTCTTTTGTAGTTCACCCGAGGAGGGTAAGAGCACACAAAGAAACATTTGAAAAGGCTGCTAGGACAGTGTTTTCTTCTGGATGACCCAAAAATCTTCTGAATCCATTCATACAATACGGAAAATGATAATCTTTCTCTGGCAAAAAAAGACAATAGATAGATCGAGACGGACTGCGCTCCATCCACAATAGTGCAGCATTTCCAGACACACACAAACACAGGCACGCACACACAGGACCCAGCTCAATGGGGACAGCACCATGGACAGCACCTGTTGATCTGCATGCTACCACTAGATGGCAGTATGACTCCTGTTGCAGTTTTCTGAACTCATCTACTTGCTCACACCTCCAGACTGTCTTCCTCCTCCCCCAACACTCTTGCCTACTACCATCCAAGCTAGCCTAAGCTGTGGTTTGTGTGTGGAGGGACTATTTATAATTCAATGGGTAGCTGCATTCTTTAATGGAATGTCAAGCCAACGTAAGTTGTGCCACGTCAGTTCCATGTTGTGTTAAAATAAATCGCATCTCTGTTCAAAACCTCTGTTGTTTTTTTCCAGCGATGGTGTTCGTGGGTCACTTTCAACAAGTCCCAACAAACCAATGGAGCCTGACACCGTTGATCAGCCCGCCACACTTTCCAAAGAGCCGTCTAGGAAAAGGGAATTCCCAGGGTGCACTCTGGCTTTGGAAAGCCGCCCCAAGTAAGCGATGCTGAAAGTGCCGTTCATGCGTTCACTCTGAAGCACTAATGTTCGTTAAAGCTGCTGTAGGAAGGATTCGCAGTGTTGTGCCTGAACGCGTTAATTGAACGGTAGTTCATGAACTGAACGGACTGTAAAAAATACCGTAAAAAAATAATAGCTCACAGCAACATATGGAAAAAAGGAACTATGAAATGGTTAATTTTTTGGAACTGTGAACTTAGTTCAAAATTTTGAATTATGAATGTTTAACTGAATTAGATAATTTTACATTTTTTGAAGTGAACTTTGAACTACTTCACGTAGAAAGTGAACTTTCCCAAAACTGAGGATTCGATCTTTTACGTTTTAAGGAGGAAGAGAGCAGAACCAGTGGAAGAAGTGCAAGACTTGGAAATGAAATAAACCAAAAAAAATGCCCCATTCCTACGTATCTCCACCATGGCATGGTGTTGCATTCAGGTACTGGTGAGGGACAAGCTGGTGTCCCCGAACCAACCAGGGAAGAGATGCGACGATTGGTCCATAATTAGCCGGGAGCGGTCAAATGGAAATTTAGCTCATACAAAGGTAGGCGCATGCATGGCTGGCACAGTCAACTCAAAAAAGGACACACTTACTAATTCATATCTCTTAAATCTTACTTCAAGCACCTTTCTCTGACATTATGTTTGATGGTTGCCCTCATGAGAGGATTCAAGGATTTTCTTTATTTTTAAATTGTTCCCAACATAATTGCATGGTCAATCAGTGAAATAGGCATATGTACATCATATACATCAACGGGCATCTTACATTTTACATTCCTCAACGCATGCAGTCACTTAGATACACACACACACACACACACACACACACACACACACACACACACACACACACATACACACACACACACACACACACACACACACACACACACACACACACACACACACACACACACACACACGCAGACACCAAATTTCATATGCACAGTATGCAAATGCCACAAGCCTCATTAATCATAGAGGCAACTGAGGCAAGGCAAGCCCTCCACACCAATTTAAGACCAAGCACAATTTGAATAATAGGACACCTAAAATTTCCCATAACGTTGGGCATGAAAGAAGCCTCCACCTGTAAATTATTGATATTATGTGTGTATTCCGTTTAGTTTTATTTATTCCTGTTCATTCCCGCGTGGTTCATGAATTATGTAACACCGCTGCTTAATCACAATACATATGCTGTTTGCGATGGGGAAATAAAAACCATCAGCCCACCAAACAAACACAATCTAATTCTCTTGTCGTGGTGATGTTTCTCCATCGACAAATCTTCGACCCTGACGCGGCGTTGAGCAAAGACCACAGAATAGAGAGAGATGCTGAAAGATTATCCGATTGACATTTTGACAAGTCCAGGTGGGAACAGAAGCGTCTGTCTTTACCCAGAGTGCCTTGCCTCTGGCGGATCGATGGCTCCCTTTGTGCGCAGGATGTTTGTCCCCCCCCCCCCCCCCCCCCCCCCCACCCCGAGTGGGGGGCCACGGGGCCTATTGTCTTGCGTAATGACTTGCTCAATGCTACAGGTTTAATAGAACTAGCACTTTGATACTACAGCCACATGCTTGACCTCTCACTGAACTGCAGTGTTTGTGTGTACGCACTTGTGTGTTTGTGTGTGTGTGTGTCCATGGCTGCCCGCTTTAAGGGAACATACACAGGTTAAGCGCTTGAGTGTTTGATTATGAGCATCCATACATGATAAGGTTGAAGTGAGGACAAACGTGTGAAAGAGTTTGCTTCGCTCTTTCAATAAGGAGCTGATTTATGTGAGAGAAGTAACATGAGGCAACGTCTTCCATTCTCCTTGACAATAGGAGACAGCTGTTTATTTTTGTCTCGGCACATCCGCCCTTGGCACTGCATTTCATTTCAGTGTGGCTATGGGCGGGGCCTGGGCGTGGGTGTGTCTGGTGCATGCATGAGTGATTTCACAGATACAGGACTTCTGTTATGTCTCTCCAATTATCCGTTACAAATAAATTGAAACAATAAAGAATTTTTTTAGCGTTTTTTCTCCGCCATCGCTGTGGTGGCGGCAGTGTGTAAACGTGTTGCTCTGAACGTATCCCCTGTTTTCTCCACTAAATAACGGTACGTGTGTGTGTGTGTGTTTGTCCCTGTTGAGAGAAGGCCACCCTCCACACAGGTTACTCAAGAACGCCACTGAAGAGGTGCTCCACGGAGCGTGTCACGAAACTTAGCTTCACATTGAAAACAACAAATGTGCAAAGAATGATGTCGTAACGAAACATCTACAACAAAGTTCAAAGGATTCCTTGCATTGAAAGTATTTCATTCAAGCACAAAGCTACACTAGCAAATTCATCCAATTGCTTTTTATTAAATAGGCATTAAACCAAGTAAAGTTCAGTTCATGTGTTCAGCCCATGCCCATATCACAAAATCCCAAATCCAAACAAATATGCCAAAAAATAAAGTGCCTTCAAAGACAAACAAAACATCCTTGGCACAAAAAGTGTGCTCGAAATGAGCTGCATTCCAATGGGTACAAAAAGCACAACCACAATTGGAAAAGTCCTTCTATAAAGTCAAACTAAAATATAATCCAAAAGGAGAGATTTCAAAAGATATAGAGGCTGGTTGGTCTCTTGTTGTGAGTTACTTCCAATTGAGTGTCAGGGATCTGTGAATGCGTGGCAAACACAAACTCGGCTAGCAGTAGTACACAAAAAGTCACAAAGTTTTCAAACATAGACAGTGAAATTTGAAAGTAGAGATCATGAGGCCATCCAATTGTTAACAAGCAACCATTATGAAGATGCAAATTTTGCCATTAATGGTGCCACCGTTGCTTGTGATTTTTGTAACCAGCAGCATACATATTTGGCACATTGAGGGCAGGAATTAAATGGCCTTGCAGTAGTCTATGGCCAAACTCATTAAGATTCACTCTTTTTTAATAGCTTTTTAATTGTTTAAAACTGTCAAAGTTTTACAACATTGCAGTCCTGGTTTACCCCCATTGCAGTCCTGGTTTCTGGCTCAGGCTCTTTGCTGTCCCCCCCAGATGTTATGCTATAAAATAGTAGGACTGCTGGAATTCTTCCAAATAATCTGTTTATTCTGTTTAATGGCAGACCGACACATTAACAACCAACATGTTCACAAAAATGTGGCGGTATGGTTTTGGCCTGAATCAAAGCTGTCCACTGCACACAATTGCAAGTACAACTGATCATCAGCGCAAAAAACACCTGCCTTCCTTCTATTTAATCCTCCGGCATTCTGGTGCTCCCACTTTTTGAGTTTCCCTCTATCACCATGACCTGACTGTAGCTCCGCCAACAACCAATTGAGTATGTATAATGAAATTGGCATAATTTGAGGTCATACATCATGTGGCTCATTTTGAAGTGTCCCTCACTTAACGCCATGAGTTGCTGTTTCCATGAGGATAATGGGCATCATAATCACTGCTTTTTTTGGAGATGTGTGTGACTCATAAGGGTTGCAAGGAAGCTGACCTTTTATTTTTCCTCACAAGCATGTACACACACAAACACAGACACTTAGAGTGGGCACTAAGAACACGACATTTGGAGTTTGGTCACTGGTTCGTTTGCTTTAGTAAGAGTCTGGTGCTAAAAAAAGGTTTACATCTGGCGATGGCATCGAGCCATGTTTACTGACCTTGGCCACGATCTTGCAGCAGCGGAACACTCTTTTAAATAGTGAGTGCAACAGACGCAGACATAAAAAAAGAATGTTCGCACCGTCTTTACTTTTTTCAACCGTTTTCTTTTTTTGTCTCCCTATTTTCTCTTTCTCTTTTCTCTCCCTTCCCCCTGAGTTCTCCGTTCCTGTCATTTAGGAGATACTCTGTAGGGCAAAGCTTGGAATGAATTCGTACACCTGCGAGAATGTGCCAGAGGGGAAAACTTGTGAAGAAACATTTTTCGCCTGCCATTTCTCATGTACATTTTACAAAGAAATCATGAAACAGGTCACTGTAGACACACAGTTTCATGTGTAAAAGGCTGTATTTATTCAGTTCTTATACAATTGAGTTGGAACTGAAGGGAATGTGTTAATTATGGGCATTTAGTTTTCGAAACTGTCTGTTAACGTCTTAACCGTTTCCACTTTGCCTGCTCCTGTATCCATTTACAGCATGTGTGTGTGTGTGTTTGTGTGTGTGTGCAGGTGGGCATGCTGGTTTGTCAGACCTATTGTGTAGAAAGACACTAATTGGGGTACTTGGATTGATGCTATAACAAACATTAATATTGCCTGTGTTGGTATTGCCGTTTGTGTGTGTCTGTGTGTCTATGCCTGTGCCTGTGTGCTGTCTTCAGATTCAGATTCAGATTCAGATTCAGAAAACTTTATTGTCTGTCGTAACAGAAAATCATCTTTGCCGTGGCTCGACATACAAACATGAAAACATGAAAATGTACTGATAGGCATTCATACAACATTGATCTCTGAGAGCACACACAGTGTGTATAGATCTTAAAACAAGTATAAATATTAAAAACTGTCAAAATAACTAAATAAAAGCTGTGGATATGTGTAAAGTGTAAAGTGACAGTGCGTCAGGGTTCCTTAGTCCATTGTTCATTGTTTATTTAAGCTGTTTATGGCAATGGGTATGAATGAGTTTTTGTGTATGTTTTTTTTAGATAGGGGTACTCTATGGGTCTTGGGAGTAACGCGTTAAAGAAAAGTAATGCATTACTGTAATGCATATCTTCACAGAGGAGAAAAAAATCGGTGCAAATCTCTTACTGCTAGAGGAGAAGATCACGGCAGCAGCAGAGTCCCGGGGGGGCTAGTTGTAGTCTTTTCGCTCGGTTCTCCATATGAACAGTAGGGCTAGAACAGAGCGAAACGACTACAACCAGCCCGCCTTTCCGTTTCCGGTCAAGGAGCAATGAGTCTTCCAACCAAAATCAATGGATTTACAAAAGGCCAAATAAAACACGACAGAAGCTGTATTTCGCCATGATACTTGATTTAGAATATCAACGAACACCACTAACCACTCGGTTACCACATTTCTGAAAACAAACCCAAGTTTAGGGTTGTTTTAAGGACAGTTTTTTGAATACCCATAGCCAGCCATTGTGAAGCAGGCAGGGGCGATTCTAAATGAGCCAAATACCCGAGACAGGACCAACAGTCAGAATTTCGGTGTCAACCACTCTGTTTCATCCTAGACAAACCAGAAAGGGGGCTCAATATTTGTTTGTTTTTACAATCTACCGTAGTTGGCTCTAGCTCTATTGATTTCAATATGAATACCTAAAGTTACAGTATTTCTATTATAAATTGTATTGCACCATGAGCCATAACTGCGACCATTATATTGTGCTTTTGTTAGCCTTAAGCCTAGTTCAGTCATTATGCCATCCACATCAACTCCTGCTCTGTAATGAGCTGCATTGAACACAAGAAGATCTATTGAGAACACCCAATCCATATTTCCTGTTATGGTGAAAGTAATGCAAAAGTAATGTAAAAGTAGTTTAATGCCTTAAAATTCAAAGACAGTAATATTGTAATGTAACTAATTACTTTGAAAAGACAAACAAATAAGGGATAATCACAGAGAGGCAGGGCAATAGACAGTTTGATATGCCCGGCTCGTGGAAGGCTTACCTACCGAGACGAAGTCGAGGGCGGTAACCTTCCACGAGCCGGGCATATCAAACTGTTTTTTGCCCTGCCTTGAGGTGATTATCCCGTTTATTCTAATTCTTGCTTGCCAACATAATATAACAATTCAAATACTTTAATAATGATGCTTTTTCTTATTCGGATTGCATGCTTATTAAATGTATATTCTGTTTGAGTTCATCTCCCGTCAAAAAGTAGTCCCCTTTTATTATGTTCGATCAAACATGTTTTGGACACCTCAAAGGGCATTATCCCGCTTATACCATGGTCACTTGCCAAAGAAAATAAATTAAGATAATTCATTTACATTTTCATGCGTTTTACAATCCAAATATAACGTTTTTCACATGCCATCATTTAGTTTCCCTGGTAACATAAGGCTCTTATGCAATGGAAACGTTGTTCACTCCTCCAGTAAATAGGACGGACCTTAGCACCGCGCCATTCGTTTCAATGAGAATCGCGACGGTCTATACTTTCAACATAAAGTGTACATATTTATAATTTGAAATTCGTCCCAGCCTTTATACCACAGATCCTATATGGTCTATAGCATATAACCACACTTTCGATTACAGTTTAATGCATTTTTCACAATTTAGCAGCTCTCGTTTTGAAGGCTGAAATACAAGCGGCATATTGATCTACTATTTGATGACGCTGTGCTCAGTCAGCAGCAAGTAGAACCGACAAGTCAGCGGTCAACCTTCCGGGTTAATGCCCTCCTCCCAGCCAATCAGAATCAAGCATTCTTAAATGAAGTAGAATAAGTAATAAATAATGCATTACTCATTTGAAGTAACTTGCCCAACACTGCCTGTGAGTGTGTGTGTGCTGGAACCTCCATCACTCTAGAACTCAGTCCGCTGTCCCTTTCAATGACCTCACTTAGTTAAATATATATGCATATACATATATAAATAGACACAAACACACACTTATGCACCAACATGCGCACCAAGACACACACGTGACATCACCGATGTTTATGGGCCAGTGCTTCTCTGGGTATGTGTGTGTGGGGGGGGGGGGGGGGCTGTCGAGCACACTGGAAACGTTGTGCGTGGGAGCATCATGTAGAATGAACATCTGCTCGGCTGCTTTATAATCAGCAGAGTCGCGTGGGCGGAAGGAAGATGTGCGAAAACTTTACGCGGCAAGAGACGCCACAACGCATCACATTTCATCATACGCGGGCGGCTGCGGCTGATCGTTATGAGCGTTATTGCACAAATGTGGCCACAGGAGAGGGCAGAACCTTTATTTATGGGTGATAAAAAGTGGATTGCCTCCCCATAGAAACACCCCGTCTTTGGCTTCTTTTTTTTGTGCTTCTGTCATCGAAAAAAAGCCAGGCTCTGTTGCCAAGGCTGTACTGCGGCTTGACAGCCCTTCCAGGGACCCGACACGATTGACGTCCAGCCGCGTGGTGAAGATGGCCGTTTCCTACTCCCCCTCCCTTTCCCTCCCCTACCCCTCAGAAGAGTTTATTTTTACATTTCACACCACAGCCCGAGCTGCCGGGGAGAAAGTGCTTTATTTACGAAAGGACGTGATTGGAGTCCGCCCAAATTAGTCACCGAGTGGCGATCGGGAGGTTTTAATACGAACGCGTTGATATAAAAATACTCTTAACCGCGTGTTTGCCACCGTGCATAGGCTTTTGTACCGATACAAGTGTAATGGCGAACAGAGCCTCCGGCTATAGGCAATCCCAGTGAGACCTGGGGAACGAGCGTGTCAAGACGGCTATTCGTCAGACGCAACAGCGGCGAAGAAGATTGAGTGGCGATGATAGCATCTTCAATCATGGAGTGCCGCCGTCCACTTTGCATGCTTCATCTCCAACGATATATGGCATGCAGCAGTGTCAAGTGAATATGATAATGTGTGAATAGATCCCTCGTGGAGGAAAGTGTTTCAATGGGATCTAAAGTGAAGGGGAAATTACTTTACGGCAGAGTCATGGTCGGCCGTACGAGGTGTTCTGCTCGTTAGCGCGGGCTACTAAAATTAAGTTATGCAGTCGTGTGGAGTTTGGTCGAGTCCAGAGATGTCCACGCAATCGCATGAGAGCGATACCGCCGGCCTACGGTGGCCTGCTGAGGACACAGAGTGTGCTGTACGAGACAAACACACGCCTACGCACTCGCACTTTCCCTTTTTTATTTATTTTTTACATAAATTACTTAATTATACTCCGGTGCACCCAGGTGCATGGTGCGTTGTCAGGGAAAGAAATGGTTGTATTGTGCACCGGAGGAAATGCAAGGCTTTATTAAAAACCTTATGGCCCCACCGAGCTCCCGCACCAAACAGCAGAGACCATATTTCATAACAAAGACTGTGGGGGTACAGTGGCGTTAAAATGAATGCTGAGTCACTGTGGTTCCCCCGCTCCCCGAGAAGCGGCCAGAGGTTAATGAGAGCTCCTTCCCACCGTCTCCTCCGGCGGAGCTCTGCAGCAACGCCGTGGTCCTGTTATGAAAGATGGCACGGCGAGTCATAAGAGAAAGAAAATACAACAAAAACAGAAATGATCCTTCCCGTTCGTCCACAGTTTGCGTTATTCTTAGTTTGGAGTTGCTATGGGAAACGCAGAAAAACAGATGCCGCAATAAAGAAAACAAAAAAGAAAGTAGACGGGTGAAGAAAAGGCGTGGAAAACACCAAAACAGCCCTGGTGGTCTGAGGGCCATCGTCTCTGTCCGAGAGACACGGTGCGCTAATCAGTTTAAAAGGCGTTGTCGTGGCGGCAGGCAGGCGTGAGCTCCTGGGTGGGGTCATTCAACTCGTTAACCCTCGTTAGTCTCATCTGGTTCATTAACCCCCATTAAGGAGAGGTGGCTGATAAGGGCATACTTCAGCTGTGTCACAGAAAAAAACCAAACAACCATCCAAACGGCTCCAACACAGACCACCCAGAACTATGCCCCCCTCCTCCCCCCCCCCACTCCGCTGCAATGACAAAGACTTAGTGGAATGAAGTTGATCGTGCCTATCAGCACCAGAGCTTAATGCAACTATTGGCACATTATTTGTTCCCTGCATTACTTACATTTAAACACCCTGCTTTTAAAGGTTATTATTTCTATCAACATGCATCATAACACGCTGAGCAGTGGTAATGATCAAGTGCGATATTACACACTTTAGTCAGGGGTAAAAACTTCTTCCATTTTTATTTTTAGATACATCATTTGTTTGGGGTTGTGTGGATCTGCAATACAAATCTTTGGATGGGCGGGTTAGAGACAGGAGTTGGGAGCAATTGAAACAAAAATATAAAAATAAGAGCTTCATATAAACGGTCCTAAACATCACCCACAAGCTTTCTGTGCCACTGGGACAGAGGCACCTATTTTAAAATAATACACCCACTCACCTTGTGAGTGGCAACTTTTTGGGTTCTCAGCAGTTTCCCCCCCACCCTGACAATAGGGTCTTGTTGCTTTTGGTATGGTTCTTCCTTCTACTATTTTTTTGAGGAGTAAGAAATGTAAGGGTAAGGCAAAACACTCCTGACAACAAGTCCAGGACACAGTGGCACCGGTCGTGTTGAATGAAAACCCAGAAATGAATCAAGTAGGAAAAGTTGTCTTGTCCTTTCTGTTTGAGGTCACTTGTGATTCTCACGTCTGATTTGACCCACGTAAACTTGCAGCGGGAGCTACACACACAATGGAGAGCCAGAGGGAGACTTCCACCTGAAAGATTTATGAGCTTTTGTCCTTTCAGTTGACAAGCCAATTGGACCGCTGCTGTGTGTGGGTCTGTGTGCCATAGGATGTATGTGAATGTTGGTTGGCCTGTGTGCATGTGGGTTTGTGTGTGTTGGAACGGTGAGCAGAAAAATGGGGCAATGAGTTGTCCTGACCTGTGTTGGTGTGCGCCTGAGCAATGCTCTGTGTGTGTGTGTGTGTGTGTGTGTGTGTGTGTGTGTGTGTGTGTGTGTGTGTGTGTGTGTGTGTGTGTGTGTGTGTGTATACATGGATGTGCACACGTGTGGGTGGGTGTAAATGGTGGGCAGAACGGGCCATCATAGGCCTGACCTCCATGGGATGAGGAGAGGAAGAGAAGTTCACAGGAAAAGAAAGCCAAGAAGAGGGATTTTATTCTGTAGCACTGCACCTAGAGAACACTCGCCTCCTGATGATGACACATGAACATTTCAACACGACACAAAAATGGTTTTATATTTTGGTTTATTTTTCTGTTTCCGACAGCAAGGCCTTAAATTAGACATGGCTGTGGAAACTATTGAAAAACATGTTGTGATGCAATTAAAACCCTGTGTTCCCCTTGTTGGTTCGGGTTGTAGGACACAATAAATACGTCTTGTTCATCTTAAGTGGAGTTTATCTTTGGTGCTCACGAGGAGCGCCCTAGGGGTAAAACAAATAAATACACCAAAAAACAAATAGATCAGTGGCATAGTAGTTGGCTTTTCTCTAGTTATAGTAAATATAGAACGGTTAATAATGAAAGTCCCCGAGGTGTTTGAGCTTCCCTATCCTGGGGTCGGAACTTCCGCCACCTACGCTTTTTTTATCCTCTAACTTGCACCCTGGTGCTTGAGTGCATGTTTATCTGCACATGTGTGATTGTGCATGACTGTATCAGATGTGGCCTTGGCCTACGGTAATTGAATTCTTCCACACATAATTAGAGGGGAGTAATTAAACAGATGCATTGCTTCTGGGCTGAGTCGTGGGGAAAAGGGGGTTGGCGGAGGGGGGGGGACTGTGGAATTATATATAGGCAGTTGGAGCTTTATCGGCTTCAACCGCCTGCAAATTCCTCTGAACAGCTTCCACACAGTTCCGGGGCTGACGATTCTCCCCTTCTTGGGAACTTCCCTGCTGTCTAATCTGTCAGAATTGAATTAACTGCTCTCTGCTGATACCCATCAAAGACAATTAGAAGCAAAAACTGTATCAGAAGCACTCAATCAGTGGGAAGATTACACTTACAGCCATGTGATTGAGCAGTATGTCGAAGTACATGCCTTCCCCATCCTCTCCCCAGCCCCCTAGTACCCTAATCCTCTGCCCAGCAGATATCCCTTCTTCTGCCAAGCACCCCCTACACAAGACGACTGGGCCATTAGTTTTCCCATAATGCAGCGGGCCATAATGCAGCGGGATGGCATATGTCATTGGCGGCAGAAGGAGCCAGCAAACAGCCGTCGTAGGGAGGGACGGCCCTTGCCAAAGTGTCCCCCAATTAATTTAAGCCAATGGGAAGAACTGAGCCTTGTCCGGCCATCTGGACTCAATCCCCTGATACCTGGGCAGATTGGGATAGGAGGAGGGAGCCGGGGGGAGAGAGCGATGGGGGGAGGACTGGAGATGAAAAGGTGTCCAATGCAGGCCAATACAGCTGCTTCACAAAATGGCCCAGAGCGTTGATGGCGCATCTTCGACGAGGAATAGTTCATGGGGCTGGAGATGTTCGAGTATAACGACGGTAGCATTGTTCATTTAATGGGATAGATTTTGTCGTGTAGGTGTAGTTCTGTATTTTGGAAGTTTTCAAAAAATAAAATCATAAAAGTGTGAAGATATATTTTGAGTACATATTTATTTCATTTACATTTTATTTATTCACTCATATATATATATATATATATATATATATATATAGGATATATATATATATATAGTATAAGGTACTTGCTGGCTCTTTATGGAGCGGTAGGTTGAAGTGATAAAGGAGAGCAGCAGGGGCCAAAGCTTCTGCAGTTGTAGCTGGTTCCAACTGAGGCAGTAAAAACACTGCCATCTCTTTTCTCTTCACCATGACAGGATGCTACACCTCCTTCCTCAGCCGTTATATTTTAAATGGGCTTTTAAAAGATTGTTTTCCCTCCCTTACAAATACAAAGACCAAAACATTGCCTATTTCTGCCTTTTCATTGTCAGGTCATACCATTTACACATTTTAAGAATATTTGCAGGTAGGCCTAAGTGTGGCATAATATAGCTGTTATCACAAATACGTTTCATGTAATGTAATCGTAATCAAAAAAACATCAGTATAGTGCTTAACATTCATATTCAGGGCTATTGAGCTACTGCTGCAGTGCTACTAAGCCTCAGGGCTACTAGATCTGCACACAGGGCGATAGGGCTGAAAGTGTACTGGGATAAATGCTAAGCTTTAGGGCTACATGGAGATAATGCAACATGGCAATTATCCATCCCAATAGCACTCCGGTCGGCTAATGTAAATTAAACCAAAAGTTGAAGCCTTCTCTCCATCTTCCGGTCTTTACTTTTCTTTCTCTAGGTGGAAGGTTGCTGTGACTTCCTCACACACACACAAATAGTGTACACGCAACAACAAACTGAGATGCTTTAATTACACTTCAGTGGGTAACCTGTGGCAAGAAAAAGTCAGACTTTTGGTTGTAAAGCCTTGTTAATTAACCCAGCATGGGAGGGAATTAAATCAATAGCTGATTGGCAGAAACAATTTCACTCCACGATTGAATATCAAAAGGGACAGATAAAAGCTTGTGGGATCTCCTACTAATTGTGTTGCCGTAATTAATTAATTTCATTTATTTTTGTCAGTCAGCAAAGTCAACATCATTGGGGAAGGCTAGAAATAACATTTTCCGTGAGAATTTCCTTCAGAGGAATGACTTAGTCGCAAATGCTACTCTATGAGCTGTGACTTGGTGACTCACAGTGAAGGAACGTAATATAGACGAATGATGGTAATGGAACACTTTACACTAACATTTTCCCTCACAGAATAGTTTGGAGATTTTGTACATTATGGGCGAAGCTAGTCCTGGCAGCATACTCTAGTCATGTACTGCATATCAGCTGATGGCTAACACGGTCAACTCAAACGCACGTACACTGATAGGCGGTCAATTTAAGACCATCCGTCCCAAACAACCCCTCTGCGAAGTTAACTGTGCTGAGCAGAATTTCACCCACCACCACCCCAGCCTCCACCTGCTGTGGTTCTGCTTTGTAGTGTATGTCACTGGGAGGAGGCGACATGTTCCACCTCACTGGTTAACCATGCACAGGTATGCCTGGTTAGGCCGCATTGGGCTGTACCAAGTGGAGCTTAATGGAGAGGGGCTCTGGCCAGGATCCCGTACAATTTAGAGGCTTCTGAAGATTTATTGGTCAACTATGTAAATGTGTATTGTAAACACAATGCACTAGCATTGTAATGATGAGACCAACAGATATTTTGAGCAAAGTTTTTCAATTTGAATACTTAAAGGCAGCCCTTAATGATTAGTTATAGTGCTGGTCAACTTGTATTTAGGGAGGCAGCTTAGTTTGGGTGGGGGTGATTGGCAGGGGAAAATGTATCTGACATCTGTGTCGTGCTTTAAATCCTACAGCAGGGAACACCAGAAAAGGGTGGAACCATACCGCAAAACTAAATTGTATCACAATTTCATGAAAAAAAATTGTTAAATATGACAGAAATGGATTCATGGCATTTTTTTTTTGTTTAATTTAACCTGAAACCATTGTTTGTTCTTGCTTTTAGGTCTGAGTAAAATATTAGGTCAAACACATTTGGCTCTAGCACAGTCTTTGTTTTAAAATACCAAATTATATATTTTATCTTTATTTAATAATGGCTTCCCAACACTTTAGTGTGCAGAGTTAATGAGCGAATGGGGGAATGGGGTAGGTAAGTGTTGGACATTATTTCAAGGAGTTGTGTACTCTTTGGCACCATTGCTGTTCCACACTTTCCCTGGTTGGTTTATTTATGCTGGTGGTTTGTCATTACTAGGTTGGACACTCTCTGAGAGCAAACATCGATTGCACCCCAATGTGATAAATTGACTTTATTCATGTAGTCATTCATTTTGTGTGCTACTTCCCTCTATACTCGTCTTTGATTAAAACCTCCCGTGGACTCTGTGTGAATTTGATTGAATTTAGGGAGCAATTTGTTCAGCACGGGGGACAGACTAATCCAGTCCCGAAGACTACCTGCCGAACTCTTATTTTCCATTAATTAGCATGTTTATTTTGTTTTAAATGTGTGTGTTTCTGTGTGTAGGTGGTGTGCGCGCGCGTTTGTATTTGTTTGTGTTGGATTCTATCCGTGACAGCGTCAGTGTTTACGATTCTCATTTGAATTAGAGTGTTTCTAATTCTCCCGCACACTCCCGAATAAAAGGCCAATCAAAGTTCTGTGATTACTGTTGATTTTTTTTTCACCCCCGCTGACTCAGCCCCACATCCCAGCGAGCGCCTCCACACAATGAACAGGCTTGTCAAAGTAGCATGCAGTCCATTACGCTCCCAAAAACGAAGAGCGCTCAAGGATACATTACAAAGATTACACAAACAAACATGACACTTCTGGGATTGCTCACAGCCATGTTGCATTTTATGAGATGCTGAAGGTATCCTTTTGAGACGACGATGGGTCATTGTTTGACGAGTGGCTGGGAAAGTAGGAGTTACGTGGGCTCACAAAGTCACGTGCGAAATCTTGGCGAAGCTCCTCGTGTCTCTGTTAGAGTGTTGTTGACATCTCCTAGAGTTGCTGAACCGACAATGGATGGCTTGAAAAGGGGCTTGTTTGTTTCGTTTGTTTATATCGATTGGATTTTATTTGAATTTCTACTTTTTTAGGAGTTGTGGCTGTAGAAATGTGTTAAAATAAATTATTGTGAATCAGTATTTTCTGTATGTAGAAAATGTATGTTGCATGTTTATTTTTTTTACTTTAGCGACTATATTTATTGTGAAAGTAAGGGACACTGATTGATTTCCTATTACAACCACATAAATATTTTTTCTGAATTACAAAATTAGGACCATTATGACATTTCGTCTAAGACAGTGGCATCTTCATCTTCGTGATTTCCCCCCATTTCCCTTTCCCAAATCTTCAAACCAAAAACCCGTCCAAACTGGCTCGTTCACCTCCACACTCACAGGTCTCCGGGTCTTCTGGACACTGCCCTCCCATAGACAGGTGTCATTGTGGTGTGGCCCCAAAAAGTAGTCAAACACATTCTTATTGACTATTTAGGACCATTTAGTCATTTAGTGAGCGACCAACAGTGAATTCAGATACAGGTCATTAAGGAGCAGTAGGGGCTAGGCACCTTTCTGTTGGGGGGCCCTAAAGGTTTACAATTTCCTGTCCCATGCTGTGTGCAATCAGTATGTTATTATGGTGTTTGAGGATTTTAAGTTGTAGAAGGATATCAATTTGGCGGCAGCTGCTTCCAGTTAGTTCCCCCCCCCCCCCCCACAAACTAACCCTTTGTGTATGCCAGCGTTATTTCCATTGTTCCAAAGTGCCTCTGCTCTCCAACTCTGGAGTTCACACTGCACTCCAGGAGAAAGTCATCTGTCCTGCTCTTCTCTTGGTGTTTACAGTACAGTTCAGTCGGTCCCCTTGGCCCTTAGAGCTCATTCTGTGTGGCATTCAGCACCTGCATGGACAATATGTGCGTCTCATTTAATAAACTGTCTTCTATGAAATATCGTAGACCTGAAACTTTCCAGCCACCGAAAAATACAGTCTGTCAAGGCGTAATGCGGGATAGTACAAATACACAGACTGCAAAATTTGTTTTCTAATTTTCAGTTGTAGGGCACAACGCAGTGTAAAATCATTCATTTAAAAAGGTGCAGAAACAGCCCCGTACATTCAGGCCTTTGCTCCATAAAAGCCACAAGTCACCGTCGTCTGTTTTCAGGTCAGCAGGATTCAGCCGACGTCAGGCCCGACACATTGCAGAGATGAAGGTCACCTTGTCTGTCTTCCCTTTGTACTGTTCCAGCCCCCCCCCCCCCCCCCCCACCCCTCCACTACTCCCACCTCTTCTGCTCATCCTCATCCTGCCGACAAGGGGCTAGTCCACTCATTAGAGGTTGTTTTGTTTTTAACTCCCGCAAACCTGCCAGCGTCTCACACAGGCAAGAGAGACGACGTGAGAAATAAATAAAAAATAAAATAAACAGCAGTGGGAGCAGCCTCCGTGCCCGGATATCTGCCTGGCACAGAGCCCTTCCTTCTCATTTCATTGCACATGCACACACATACACACACATGCACCCAGACACACACACAAGCAGCCATGCACACCCCCACACAGGTGTAAACACACACACACACACACACACACACACACACACACACACACACACACACACACACACACACACACACACACAGGTGCACGCATACATACAGCAGGTGGGGAGGATGTGTGTAGACAGAATTTAGGTGTGGATGCTTTGTGTTTGTGTTTACAGTGGGTGGGTGTGTGTGTGTGTCTGTGTGTTTGTGATGAGGAAGAGGATGACAGCTCCATGTGGTCAGATATTATAGATGCAGCAACCAAGCTGAAGACAGATGGTGTGTGTGTGTGTGTGTGTGTGTGTGTGTGTGTGTGTGTGTGTGTGTGTGTGTGTGTGTGTGTGTGTGTGTGTGTGTGTGTGTGTGTGTGTGTGTGTGTGTGTGTGTGTGTGTGTGTACATAGGCGTGCGCGAAATAAGACAGATAGAGACGCACACTGAGGGAGAGGGAGCATGATGTAGGGTGTGGTAAATGTATGGGGAGATAGACTGGCTGTAATTACACTGTCAAACTGGGACATTGTGCACTCTCAGTACTAACATTACTTTGGTTTTTCCATCACATATGCGACGATTTCCGAGTCATCTGTTGACATCGCATATAGGCCTTTAAAAGTCGTGTTGCAACAGTTATATTGGCTACATGGTGGGCTCCTAATTAGGTCACATCCAGCACCACAGCATCTGCACTGGCCTTGGAGTCCTTAATGACCACCATAAAGTGCCCTCATAAGACCCAACTTTCTTTTTTTTCCCTTTTTTCTGTCTGGCAACCAACCACTCCCGTTATATTTAAGCAGATTGTGAGTTGGGCCAAAGCTGCAGCATGTGAGCTGCCTGCTGAGGTGGGGCTCCGTTCCATTCGCTGGCGGAACAGCTGCTCAAGGTGAGTGTGCTCTTGATTGCCGATATGTAAGAGTTGCAGTTATGAAGCCACACTTGCTGTTTTAACAGCGTAGCTTGGCGTCATGAAGCTACAGAACGCCGGCGGAATACCAATGGTTGGCGTCAGCCGATGATGTACTGCTCACAAGCGCAGCTTCAGTCTAGCACGAAACACACTCGCAGGAGCGCTATTTAGTTTGTACAATGGTAGATTGATAAAGTACGAGTGTGGAGTGATGACAGAGGGGCGGGGAGGCGTAGCTAGGGGGAAATGAATACAGGAGATGTTGGATTTGATTCCTTTTCAAATCATTATCAGCCAACCATGCAGTCTCCTTCTACTCCACTCCCTACCGAGGAGGGAAACCCCATCTCGTGAATCAAATTACTATCCGGCCACCAAGGGTCAAGCCCCCATACATTCACAGCAAATAGGTTCCTCATTATAGCACTCTGTATTACCGGGGCATAACCCTTGGCTTACCATTTCAGGACTCTGTTTCCCCCCTGTCATAAATCATTCTGCATCTATGCCCCCTTGCTCATTATCAGCTCACACAAACAAGAACAGACAGGGCTTTGGGCTTCAAAAACCTAACCCAGCTGAGTGTGTCTCTCTCTGGATGGGCTAGAGGTTTAGGATTTGAAGTCGCAGCAAGACAGGGCCTGATGTCAGCATAAACCTTCCGCTTCTCAGCCTTCTGGGATAATTTACATTACAAGAGTGGTCTTTTATTTTTACTACCGAGATACAGACCCCTCTGCGTCTCTGTCAGGCTTCATCCGGCTTTGGGGAGATGACTTCTGCGCTGAATCTTTAGTCTCGGCCTTGATGCTCAGATTACCCTCGAATCACACAAGGCGCTATTAGTCCAGGTTTCTTTGTCAGAGACGAAGACGTTAATGTGAATGAGAAAGAAACCGTGTGCAGATCTGGGACCCCATCACCGTGGCGCCTTAAGAACCAGCAGTTCTGAGCCATGAGCCGTGACTGTATCAGAACGTGCTCAACATTCACGGAATACAAGCAAGCAATGTGCAATCGCCAGTAAGATTTCATTTTAAGTAATCGAAAGTTTATGGTCTCAGTTTCTAATCTAAAAGAAACCCTCTCAGATTGTCCCTATCTGGGGGAACTCCAGCTGGGAGATGTAAGCGTACTAGATAAGTTCATTCCGTGCTTGATTGTGAAGTGTGTGCACCGCAACGTTGATGAGACGAGGGATTACAAGAATGAATGAAACCCTTGTGATGAGAGTACAGCCATTTTGAGAGCGGTGCAGTGTGCTCATGGCATCACTGAAGTAGGTCAAGCAGTGGATGTGCACATCGGACAGAAATACTACTGATCTGAGTGGAATAATTGTGGTTCTTTCAAAGAGGCATTAAAGGCGCAAGATTGCTCAAGGAGACAATGATAGATCGCCAGGCACTCCGGTATTGTTAATGCACTACACTGCACTGTTTAGATGATATGTCTGATTAGACTTAAATGTATGTTACCGGATGACATTGCCATGGCGAACAATACATTTGGCTAATGTCAAGTGTGCCCTTTGAAAAGGTTACGATTCGTTTAACATCTTTCCATCAGAGCCATCTCAAATCAGCCACATGTACCAAACACAACTATTCCTAATCAGGAGCATGACCAACATAGGCCCCGTCCTTCTGCCTCATTGCTCAGAGTGCTGTCGCATCATTGGTCTCCAGCCAGGCAGGTGTCAGGCCGGCCTATAGGGTCTTGCCTCCCAGTCAGGCACAGCCAATCCGTCTGCTGCAAATTGACAAGCGGTAAGTGGTCTTTGGGGCTCTGGCATAAATCCCCATTAGACTAACTGATGCAACCTGTCCGTTTGCATAATTGACTTGGTATCGGACACCGGCTCCAAAACAATATCCATCTAAATCACGGTTATGAGGAGCTATATTGACAGGAGGCACCTGCAGAAAAAATTCTGTGCCATGTGCAATTAAAAAGACTCGGGAGTTCAGTGAAGAAATCGCTCTGTGTCAATATCCATTAAATAACAATTCTTCATCAAACGATGAGATAACTCACTTAGCTTTTTGTTTTTTTTCCAAATTGGAATGGATAATATCCGCTATGTGGCTGAATACAATTAAAACCATGAAATACTCTCATTGCACAATTGAACAAGTTATTGATGCCAAATAATGCATCACAAAGAAACAAAGGGTATGAACTACTGAAGAAGGCATGAGAATATCAATACGATTTGGGAAACTATATATCTACAACGGGTGAGAGAGGGAGAGAGACCCCTACTGTATTGATCTTAGAGTCAGTGAAAGTAATGCTCAGAACTTAGGCCTTAAAAAGTTAAAAACCAATGAAGGAGGTGCAATTGCATTAGTTTGTGATAAAAATGCTTCTTGCCCGTTTATTTGCGTTGCGTTGTTTGTGTTCATGTGCTACTGGGTTTGTTAGTGTGAGGACATAATGTCTGCAGCAAGCGTAATGTCAAATACCGTCTTTCAAAGGTCACCGCAGTACATTGGCAGATTGGATCGGAGATTGAAAGGCTGTGTGGTCCAATGTTCGCAACATGGAGACATTTCATCTTTCTAGAACGGCATGGAGGTCAGTCTAACGCATGATCTCTATGATGACCATACAAGCTTGATAAATGATCAGAAGTCTGGTCTTTCAATCGCTGCCTGATGGTAGATATCGATGGCTTTCAATGGGCTTTCTATGGTAAAGGATAGTGCGGCGTGGTTGATATGGTATTCAAGATGAGTGGGCTTCTGAAAAAAGAAACTCAGAAGTTTAGAATAACTGAAGAATAACATCAACATCGGCTAGCGAAAAAAGATTTTTTCATTGATTGATTGATTGATTGATTGATTCATTCATTCATTCATAAACAAGCTTCACTGTGTCTCAGTGACTCCCGCCACCGAAGACTTACAAAAACTTGTACATGCCTTTATCACTAGTAAGCTTGATTACTGCAATGGTCTCCTCACAGGTCTCCAAAAAACAAACTCTAAGGAAGCTTCAGCTTGTTCAGAATGCTGCTGCTAGAGTTTTAACAAAGACCAAAAAATTTGAACATATTACACCAATTCTTAAATCGTTACATTGGCTTCCTGTAGGTCAGAGGATTGATTTTAAAATCATGTTGCTAACCTATAAATCCCTACATGGTTTAGGCCCAAAATATTTAACTGATATGCTTCCACTACATAAGCCTTCTAGAACACTAAGATCTTCTGAGACCAATCTGTTAATTATCCCCAGAGTAAACACGAAACATGGGAAAGCAGGATTTAGTTACTATGCAACAAATAGCTGGAATAAACTCCCTGAGGATTTAAGACTTGCCCCAACTCTGAGCACCTTCAAAACAAGATTGAAGACTTTTATGTTTGCTTTAGCTTTCTGCTCCTGAGTTTGTATTTGTATAAGGGTTAGAGTCCTGAGTTTTGTTGTCAATGTTGATACGTGTACCTTTATTTTACTAAAATGCCTTTTTAACTTTCCCTTTATTTTCTATTTTTACCAGAAAAATACATGATCTGATACCAGAGAGAAAGGTTGCTGGGCTAGAGTCCTAGAAGCTGGGTTAGACTCCTAGAATATTGTCCTTCAGGTCGGGTTGTAGTCCCGACTTGGGTTCCAGAGAGTCTGTTGATCTGATCTTAAATAACTTTCAATTTAATTTTCTCACTTTCTTAAATACATTGCACTTTCAATTTTACTTACTAAAAAGCCTTTTTAACTTTCTATTTTACTCATTTCTTTGCATATGTTTTCTTTTACTTATCTATTATTTTATTTTATTGTATAACAATGTTTATATGTGAAGCACTTTGAGTCTGCCTTGTGTATGAAAAGTGCTATATAAATAAAGTTGCCTTGCCTTGCCTTGCCTACTGCTACACATCAGTGTAAATCAACAAGGTTAACAAATAGATTGATTCGCATATATATATATATATATAGTGTTCTTTTTGCACTTGTCATTATCTGACATTAAAGAGTACATGCACCATTGACAAAGCCTTGTATGCATTTGTGAGGAAGTAAATGCTTATGATCCATACGCAACCCACACATAGAAGGTTACCATTAGACTAACAGAAAGTGACCCCTTTTATTGTGAAATGGAGGAAATAACAAACCAATGACAAAAGGTGTGGAGACGGTGTTTTGCACGTATGAACCTTTCTTCATGAACCCTCCTGGGTGAGAGAATATTTTCCCTGATAGATTTTTCTTGACTGATACCCCCATCCAAGAGCATCCTAGACCGCCCTCAACAGTGAGGAGGACAGCCATTCCTTTGATGGTGTCGACCACAGCCAGGTCTGGCCACACATCTTTGCACTCCCCTGCGAATTCTGGCGAATCCTCTGGAAAGCTGGGGGGGAGGAAATTTGGTTTCAGATGACATGTCAGAGTAATCGGGTTCATAGAGTCGAGACCAGGAATGGTTTTGTGAAAAGTCAGGACTAACGGTGAGGTGGGGGTGAGAAACCACGCTGTTGGGACTAAGGGGAACCATTGGGGAGCATGGTGAGGAGGAAGTGAAAATCATGGTTACATGCAATGGCTGGTTTTATACTGTGTGTTATTCAAAGAAATATATGCACATAGGTATAAATAGGTATATATATAGGTATATAGACGAGACGTTAAACCAAATGGAACAATTAATTGGGTTTATTTTCTTAGGAGTACACCCACACACGGATACACACACACACATGTCACACACACACACACACACACACACACACACACACACACACACACACACACACACACACACACACACACACACACACACACGCATACACGCATGGCCTTACTAGTGACTCATATTTCTTCTTTCCTCTTCAACCTGTGACTAACCTTGCCATTTTTTTTAATGTTCTAGAACAATAATTGCATGTCCGTGGGTTAAACCTCCCTCTCGTGAGACGGATAGGGAGAGAATTGTCACAGCAAGTCCTAATACTCGGAATTTGCATGTAGAGTGACGTCTGGGATTTGCCTAAAATGTCCTTCATGCTTTTGAAGTGCATCCCTTATTTAAGGGCAACACACACATCAAATACAACAACACAGAACTAACTTGGCAGGCTCTCCACAGCCATGAGTTGGTTTCCACTCTGACCGTTATAAAGCCTCGTAGGTATTGCTGAGAGTTGGGTTTCGAGGTGAGGGGTGACATGTGGCTAGACTCACCGGGGTAATGGATGGAGGGGTGCGTCTCAGACCGGGAGTCGGCCGATTTAATCAAGCGCACGGTAAATATTTGCATATGTCTGAAATGAGATTAGGATCTCACAGCGCCAGTCTTCGTCTGCACCGCAGAATCTGTAATGAGACGGCCACATGGGAGGGGCTGATTCTCACTGAGCTGACAGGAGAGCCTTGGTTTTCTTTCCCATAAGTCCTAGTTTCAGACAGACAGGGCTAGAGTCCATGCAAATACATCTTAGGGTCAGGATCAGGAACTATTATGTGTGAATAATATTTAGAGGAATCTCAGCAACAAATGGCCTCAAGCATGGTATTTATGACTTTATTATACGTTTTTCATCAGCAAACACATCAATCATTCTTTTGTTGTATTTTTGGGAAGAAAACTCTTGGATTTTAGTCTGAAGTCCTGATTTTGTGGTTATATAAAACAATTATATGTTGCCACCAGGGATGGAACAATTCAAGTAAAAAATCTGAACCGCTCAGTTCGCTAGTCATGGTTCAGGGCATGTATTTATTGTTCTGTTAATTCGGTTCCAACACTATTTTTCCCCGGAATTACATTAACCAGGGAAACTTCTCAGACTGGGTGGAGTCGCTGTCCCAGCAGGGCTCAGGAATTAATTTGGCATGTCCTTTGTCATGTACCATCCATCTGTATAACTTCATTTTAAAAGACTCCCTTTAAACAAATTGTACAATGTGTTTCTTTCTTCCAACTACTTGCGCTTCTCCTCCTATATCAAAAAGCTCTACCTACTAATAATAGCAGGCTGCCAACGTAATACTCCATTTACGATATTTTTGCTCGCTCGTGTCTTTTTGCTCGCTAGTGTTGCGGTACTAGTGTTGCGGTACAATTTTATTGAAACTTTGCAGAATGTACAAACCACCCTTTAGTTTTATGGTCATTTGAAGTACCCCCATACATTCCAAGCGGTGTGTCTTCATTGGAACTTAAGTGGGTAGTGTGACCAATGCGAGCTAGAACACCGGCATCGCCATACAGGCTCGCTATAACTTCCAGCACTGCTTGAAACCACTCCACGCATCATAGCGCCATTACCACTCATTATAGTAAACACAGAACATGACCAAAGGCTTGTGTAGTGTGCGGCCCACTTTACATTGCAGCTCTGCTGTAACAGTCATCTGAGCCAGAGTGGACCAGAAAGCCAGTGCCTTCCTCCACACGGCACTTACGTGGTATTGCCGTTTTATTCCGAGAAATAATGTGGTCTAAGGGTACTACATCTTGCTTATGTACAAATTACACCGTTACAGAAATGAAATGTCTTTGTCAGCCCTATTTTAAAATGTTACATTGTGGCGCAGCGACACTATTGCATTGTTTGGGGAGAACCCTATAAAAATATATATTATATATATATCTATATATATATAATTGTTTTAGCCACTTGTGTAATCCCCTGCTTTAAAACATACTGAACCAAAAACCATGACTCAAAAACCCTGATATGAACCAAACCGTCAATTTTGTGAACCGTTCCGCCCCTTATTGCCCCATTTGGATCTGTGTGGAACTAGGTTTTAGTTAGAAAGAACTCTGCAGATGTAATGCATTCGGCTTTCAATCCTGTGTGTCTGCAGCACCATAGCCACTTGCCAAGACCCCCTCCCCTTCTTATTGCCTATGAGGGAGCGTGTGAAGAGAGTACCCAGGGACACAAGAGTGGGCCACTCTTCTTCTCCGCTAGTGGCAGCCATTATTTTGGTTGTGAATGCTGACACATTAAAATTAAAATGTTGGCAAGGCGGGGTGTAATTCGTTCTGGAGGGTTTATTTGACTGCCACATTTGGTGCTTAGGCTTAGGGTTAACCCCCCAAGCACCAAACAGTGATACTCCAGGGGGGAGTTCTGTTATTTATTTGCAGTTCTGAGAAGAAGGCATTACAGCCGGACAAAGGACACCACTGACAGCTTATGCTCAACAGGTCTTGAGTGAATCAGGACAAACATTATCCAGGGGCGGGGATAACAGCAATCGTAATGAATCTCATTGTGATTCTTCTCAGATTCTTCGTCCCCTTATCGTTATTATTATATATTTTTGTTGAGGACCGTTCATTATTATAATTCTACTTAAAGTCTTTTACAATTTGAAAATCAAACCGCAAAAACCTCCAGCAAGGGCACAACTGTAGTCGAAGAGAGAGTAAAAGCTAAAAGCCGAGCCGGGTTGAGACTGTCATTACGGCGTAGACAAAGAGGGGCATTATCTAAGCGAGCCACCACCGTCCCCAGAGGACCCACCAGTGACCTTGTCTCCACAATACAGGCCACACTCAACGATCCAACCTCAC
>NC_044058.1:17908835-17983835 GCF_902167405.1 Gadus morhua
CTGAGGTGCGGAATGTGAATGGGGAGACGGCCTCTTAGCATACCAACTGAATGGTAGTAAGCTGAGACCGGGGAATACACCCACCATCAAAACCGCCTCACCAACCGACACCACCATTACCAGCAGCACCTAACTAAGCCACCGAAACCTACCCCACCCACCCCCACCACCACCACCACTACTATCACCACCAACACCTACCTCTCCCACCAATACCACCACCAGAACCAACACCACCACCACTACTACTACCAGGACAAGCACCGACCTCACCCACCAATGCCACCACTGCTACCACTAACCACCACTAACTACAACACAAATACCATCCCCACAAACTACCCCCCCCCCCCCCCTCCTCTTTCAACACTACCAAAACTACTGCTGCCACGAACACCAACGGACCACCACAACAACAAAAAAATACAACCAATGCCACCAATACCCCCACCCCCTTCTCAAACACCCCCACACACAGAATCACCCCCACCATAACCACTCTAGAACCACCACCTTCGTCACAGCAACCTCCATCCCTACGTCCAACAGCCGCACCACCACGGCCCCCAATACGACCACCTCCTCTATCTCTGACCAGAGCTCCAGCCCTGGTCGGTATTCAGAGCAGGTAGAGACCTTCCGTGAGGTGGAGTCTACAAGTCTCCACGGCGACTTGGACCCGCGCCGTCAGACACTCAAAGCTAATTCGTGCCCTCTGGAGAGAGACAGCGAAATAGAGAGAATATAACAGAGAGGGAGAGATGAGGGAGTAAAGGTCTGATAATCTTTTTATTCAGATTTCGAAGACCTTTATTAAACCTTACAGTTAATTCTTATTGCATCAGGCACACGTATCAGCACAAAAACATCACACACAAGTAGTTTAACTATACAAATGCCATAGTACGCCAAAGGGCAAACGTTAGATAAAATCATGCTCATTAAAGTTATTTATTTAAAAAATTTATTTGTTATAAACGAATCTCCTTGCTCTTTATGATTTCCATCACAAACCTTGCGGTGTATATGGGTCACATGGTTGGCACAGGACTGACACAACTGGTATATGTTTTTCCAGGAACCCTGCCTTGTCGTCCTTTTTCGGCACAGTCACGTACATTCATGTGTGTTGTACACAGGCAGTCCAATCCCCAGCTAAAGACTAGGGTTATAACCCTAGTTATAACCCCCTAGCCTAGGGGTTATACAGCATAACAGTACATGTATTCATTGCCCGCTAGGAGAAAGAGCGGTGGATATGTGTTGTGTTTTACTAAATATGATGCGAAAAATAAATACCTCTTCCTAAGAAACACGGCTAGAGAGACAGAGAACAGAGGGAACAAAAGACCACTAGATAGAGGGATAGCAAACAAAAAGATCTGAACCACCACAAAGATTAGAAGGGTTGGAACGAGAAAGAAACACAAGAGGGGTACGGAAAAGCATGAATACAGAATAACGGGAGATAAATATAGAGATGGGGAGATACCACAAAGTAAGAGATAAGAAAAGACCACAAAGAGGAGAGCATCCAGAGGCTGTCCATTCAGAGAAGTAATAGAGATGTCCCTCCAGACGAACTGGGTGGTTTGAGGAGGGTGTGGTGAAGAGCCAGGCTTGGAGGGGGTGGTGTGGAGAGTGTGGGGTGGAGAGGATGGCGGGGCTGGATGTGGGCGGAATGGAGGTGAGATGGGTGTGATTGAGTGTCAGTGTCACTGAAGCAGTCTGAGGACTAGTGGTCCAGTTACACCTTCCACACACACACACACACACACACACACACACACACACACACACACACACACACACACACACACACACACACTAACAGACAGACACACACTAACGCAATAACACACACTAACACACACAATAACACACACACACACACACATACTAACAGACACACACACACACACACACACACATACTAACAGACAGACACACACTAACGCAATAACACACACTAACACACACAATAACACACACACACACATACTAACAGACACACACATACTTACAGACACACACATACTAACCGATCCACACAAGTTACACAAAACACACATGCACACACCATACTGCGTCTCCACCTCCTGCACGCCTTCCTGATAGGACTTAAGAAGTCATTCCAGGGAGCAATTCATGTTTGATGACTTTATTGATTTTCCTATAAACCCCCACTCTCTGCTCTTTTTCCCCTTTCCCTCTCTCTCCCCCTTCCCTCTCTCCCTCATTCTCGCCCTCCCTTTCTCTTCTCCTTCTCCCCTCTCCCTTCATCTATTTGCTAGTTTTGCCTCTCCCCATTGCTCTTGCCTCTGCCATTCCCCTATTCAGTCAAGTGTAACCCCCCGCCCCCCATCTCCACACACTCACGCACGCACGCACGCACGCACGCACACGCACACACACACACACACACACACACACACACACACACACACACACACACTCACAAGAACGGTTGCCACTAACTACAACTCTTCTCTATAAATACCTCCATTAAGCAGACATTTTCAATCATCCATCGTTTTTTTTTTTTAAATGAAATGCACAACACACTCAATATATATATAAATATATATGAAAGTATGACTCTAAATGTTGTCAATCAAAAATTATTTGTTTTCAAGGTCATCCCATGCCTGCACTACCTACAGTTCATTCATTTCTATTTTTTATTCTGCCATTGTATTCAACCTTCAGTGAGGGCTTTCTATGAAAAGTGCTTGCGAGTTATGTTTCCTTAGCTCCCTAATACACAACCTTCCGCGGATGTAACGTAAAATAATCAATAGTAATAAAATAACAATAAATAATAAAATAATGAACAGTAAAGGTCACGACATATGAAAGACAGGAAACTACTTGTTGTTTTTGAGTTGTTATTCAGGAGGGAAAATGCGAAAAGTTCGCTTGTTTTTCTGTTATGCAGAATAAAAAAGCCTACCTTTTGTTTAAAAAGAAATCCAGGAGAGCAGCCTTTCAGTTTGAAGGTTTCTAATGATGCTGAATGATGTCATTGCGGCATAATGAAAAACACTTCTCAATCTCAATTCTGGACTTTGTTCTTGTATCAAGTGGTGATTAAGGGGTGGGTGGAAACTTGAAGAAAGACCTTCCCTATAAGTGGAAGACAGACAGAGGGGGAGGACTTTTTAAATAAATAAATCCAGCAGTGATGGCCACAAATGTGTTTTTGGAATGAGTCATGCAGACCTCGATCGCCACAAGCTGTCACTGGAAGACGGAAAAGACAAAGCAGCAAACAAGTTGCTCTCTCTCTCTATCTTTCTCTCTCTCTCACTCTTGGTCATTCTCTCCATCATTTCTTCTCTCACCCACTCTCTCTGTCGTTATCTCAGTCGTTCCTTCTCTTTCACTCTCTCTCTATCTCTCCCTCTCTCTCTGCCTGTATTGGGGTGGTGGTAGCTCCTAACTGCAGCCACTGGCCACTATTAGGGACAGGGTTATTGATAAGAGGAGGGTGGGTGGACAGGCCTGATGGGCTGATGCTTTGGACACTCACATTTAACTAGGGGGAGATGCAGTGGACACACAAGATCAGTACATCCTGTGGCTTCCACAGATACTGGCCAGGGAATGGAGAATTTCATTTTTCTGCATAAAGAAATAAGCAAAGAAATATATATTATTTTACAGGAGTCCCTGCATAGCTTTTTACTCCGTTTTACTCTAGTATTAATTCCAAAGTCCAAGGACTCCATCTCTATGAAATGTTCAGGATTTCCCGACGGAAAACATGGATTCACACTCCAGGCCACCCTGGAGGTATGACTGAGTGGTCGACCTCCAGGGAATGATAGTGAGACATAGACAGTTTCTGTTTGACAAGGACCAATAACAACATCTGAAGGTCACATCCACCAACCATAAGGGCAACAGGGTTGACTTTCTGAAAATGGACTGGTTGAAACCGGACATTTAATCACTGCTACAAGCTGCTACACTGGAACACTCCGAGTCGTACAATAAGGCCCAGCGTTTGCTGGATTTACAGTTTTAAGTGCATCTAGTTTCATTCACTTCAACCATCTTAAATGATATGTCTGAGTCTATAAAACGGCTTTCAATATTTTAAAGAGCAACGGGATGTGTGATTCCTCTACCAAATGAGAAAAGGCCATGTGGTGCTTAAAACTATAACGAGACGCAGGGGTGGCAGCTCCGGTAATGCAGAGATATGACTTGTTTACATTGGAAGTTTATTGATGGCTTGTTTATTCGAGCTACTTTATGACAGACCTCTGTTGAGATACAAATGTTTATTAGTTGTTTTAAAGGGATAGATCTGTAGGCACATGAGGTCTTTGCCAGGTAAGTGGAGATGCTGTTTATATGGGCTTATTGATTTGAGTCGAAGATGGTAGTGTGTAATGTTGACACACTCCTCATGAATCTTGGATTCAAGGCAAATCTTTTAATGTTAAATTCAATCTACAACATGCATACACATTGACAGTCCAGGGTTAAAACACTGATAATATGTTCCACCTAAAACTGTATATATATATGTGTGTGTGTGTGCGTGTGTATATACATGTGTGTGATATATGCACGGATAGATACATGCATATATTGTGTCTGAAAGCTGCCCTCCCTATTCTTAATCATTCTGCTCTTACTTTGCATATATTTCTTGACAAATCCTCCTTAAGCCAATTTTTCATATTGTTTGGTGTTGGGTTGAGGAAAACAAACAAGGAGCTGAGCGCGGTTGGAACCTGAGGCGAAATGATCAAAGCAAACGTGTGGACCAGGAGGGCTGAGATAAGCATGTCACAACAGTGGAGAACAGACGCGAGAGCAGCACAGAGACTGATAGCCGGGAATGGAAGGGAACCAAGCATGGGGAAAGAGGTATGTTATCAACATAGTCCCACAAAGAGGAGAATGAAAAAATTGCATTACATTGTAAACAGTGTACTCAGACAAGGCTCCCGAACTTTTGCTCACGGCCAAGTTTTGAAAAGGAAGGAGACAGAGAGAGAGAGGCATACAGAGGGAGAGACAGAGAGGGAGGCAAATAGAGCAAGAGAGAGAGAACGGCAGGGGAATGGAGAGAGAGATGGAGAGAGTGACAGAAAGGGAGAGAGACAAAGAGGGAGGGGGAGAGAGAGAGGCAGAGAGAGACGGTGAGGGAGAACAATGCTACCAAGAGCAAGACGACCAAGCAGGAGACAAATAGTCTAAGAAAAATCTTACCTCAAAAGTTTATATAATCTCAACAAAGACAGTTTGCCAAATAAAGCTACGCTTTGTAGCATGTGAGGAGTAATAGGAGGCAGGGAGCAGGGGTTCACATTAGTAAGCAGCTTAAGAAACTGCTACTGAGAGTTGGGTCACATACAGGTTATGGGAGGAATAGACAACCTAGTGTCAAAATGTCTTCACTAAAAAGCAAGGTAGACACACATGATCCACTGAATGAGGCTGACTATAAATACTGTTACTGTTAAATCCCAGAATGAACACTGACCACTGTAGTACTAATTCACTGACAACTGTAGAGCCAACTCATTAGCAACTGTGGTTGTTACAACCTTGGTACTAACTCACAACCTTAATATTAAAACACTAACAACTGTTCTAGTTCTTACTTCTAACTTAAGTTCTAACTTATTAACAACTGTGTTACTTACTCACTAGCAACTGTGGTACTAACAAACTGATATTAGTACTAACTCAATGATGACTGTAGTACTAACTCTAACGACTATAGTACTAACTCAGTAACGGCTATAGTAGTAACTCATCAACTACTGCAGTACTAACAACTGTAATTCTAACTCGCCAACAACTGTAGTACTAACTCACTAAAGGCAATAGTAGTAACTCACCAACGACTGCAGTACTAACAACTGTAGTACTAACTCACTAACAACTAGTACTGACAACTGTAGTACTAACTCGCTGACAACTGGTGGCAGTCACGTGCTTTTGTAGATGGGATGAAATTCTCTGAATCTCTGCACCATGCATGTGACACAGGGATGGATCGACTTATATCCAAATTCCGAAGCAGGTATGAATGACAGCAAAACCTACGCACGCGTGCACACACGTGACACGCACAGACAACATCCGTCTTGGTTACGCATGTATCCACTCTTGTGTGCAGGTTTTAAACTACACTTAATGTAAAGCCCAGACATAGAGAAGGCTCCCCCCGTTTCTCCATCTCCCTCCTCATGTGCTTTCAGATATGCACATGAGGAGGTGTGCAGTCACAACGTCATGCACATGCACCGCTCCCCGCCACAGATCTGAGAGCCTGCAGACGTCTCCTTAACCCTTCAGCTCCCATCTGGGATGATCCCAGCCTACGACTGCGCCCCACTGGGCCTGGCGCCTCCAAGCAGCCGTGACAGCGGAGAGGTTTAGGGGATCTCAGGCGCAGAAAGAGAGAGACACGAGTCGTTGACGGAAGGAGATTGGTTTCACGCCTGGGGAGGCCGGGTTGAAGAGGGGGGTAAGACGTTCCCTTTAGCTCCCATTTTCCCCCTGGTTCTGATCGGGAAACTCGCGATAGTCTTGTTTAGCTTGGAGAAAATCCCTTTGGGCGATAGGAAAGCCCCTTTCACAAGATGATGGACTAAATGGTTGCGTTTACACCTCCCTCAGCAGAGTGTAAGCACTAAGGTGCCCACCGCCAAGTCCCTCCTTTCTGGGAACACCACAGAACAAATGAGGACTGCTAAAGGAAGGCTAGGCTGTCTGTGAGCCCTGGACAAGTGTGGTATGGGTACCAAAAAAGACCCAGCAAAAGCGTGTGTGTGTAATGGCTTTGTCTAGACTGAAGTAATGAGCTGTACACTTGCCAACCAATTGACTGCTCTAAATACAAATAACACTCTGCTGTTACAGAGATGGTCTTTAGCTAAAGTTAACCTCACATCGTGAACACTCTGCTGTAATCGAGATGGTCTTTATCCAACGTTGACCTTACCTTGTGAACGTCAGCTCAGAGCCAGCCAAAACTCCCAATGTCGTTATGTGTGGAGATTGAAAAGCTGTGAACCGTTTGCCTCTGTGAGATTTAGCAGAGTCTAAATCAGCAACGAGTGTTTGGAATCATTGCATAGAAATTGCCAATCTTCCCGCTGACAGTCTAATTTGTTTAGGTCACTGATATGGATGATGCATTACCACGGGCAGAATGGTAAACAACAAAGATTACAGGCAGAAATGGTCCAAGCGAGACAAGATGGGCATGCTGTATAGCTGCTGTATTTGTGGCTTCCTTGAATCATTGACAAAAAAACTAAAAGAAACAACCAGAGCTTCTTCTGTGGCAGGTCTGGTCTTATTGACTCAAGTCAACGAGGCTCTGCCACTTGCTAGAACATTGGCATTGTGCATGTGTCTGTGTGTGTGTGTTTGGTTCTTTGTGTCTTTCTGTGTCAGTTACAGCACTACATCTACTGTCACGACTTCACTTCCCCCAGGGGGCATTGCATCAGATTGCTTCCTTTGTGATGTGACTGACTGTTACACAAAGACCCAATGGACCCCCGTCCGACCCCCCCCCCCTCCCACGTTCCGTATTTTGCCTCTGAAATCGTAACCATATCCAATGGAATTGGAGGCATCTGCGTTGGAAACAGCAACACGAGACTGAGCAGAGGAAGAAGAAGAGCCGGAGATGCTTTGCTGTATTGACGGCTAACAGGAATTAGCGTACCGCCCTTTTTAATTCCTGCAGCTAGCGTAGCAGGTCTTTGCATATCCATGGGCCTCAAACGTTTCAGTGTATGCTAATTGATTACACTCTGTGTGTGTGTGTGTGTGTGTGTTTTTGTACGGTATATATATGCAGTGCGTTACGTTTTAGCAGCAGGGATGTCACCGCACGGCATGCCGTCATATTGTGTAGGGCTTCTGTCGTGCCTGAGGGGCTACGTGTAGATCCTCCCGGAATAAATTGCTCACCTTTACGTAAACACCCAAGCACGCCTTTGGCCTCAAATCCCATTATGTTCCGGGAAGCCAGAGCAAGAAGGCTTTTGAATATGGAGGAAGTAGTGGTGGCGAGAGAGAGAGAGAGAGAGAGAGAGAGAGAGAGAGAGAGAGAGAGAGAGAGAGAGAGAGAGAGAGAGAGAGAGAGAGAGAGAGAGAGAAAGAGAGAGGGGACATGCTGTGAGACAGAGGATGGACCATATATTAGCATAGTACCACAGGGATCAAGTGTACATGCACACCATGTGTTCCTCTGTCCTCCGGTAAGCGGGGAAGGACATGACTGCATTGTTGTCGCAACAGAAGGCAAATTGAATCAGCAAATGTTTTAGCCCGCATTCGTAATGTCAGTGTAAGTGGTCAGGTTCTGTCTGGCGAAAGAGGTCTTTAAGGACGGGTCTGACCCGATAGTTCAGAACCGCCTGCCACAAGTTCACTGAGGGAAACCCAAAGATTTTGCACCCACTGCACATTCCATTTCGGCAGGATAATTCAACGCACAGTGCTATCTGGAGCATGTCACTAGGAAATTACCAGTCTGCTTCCCCCCCCCCCCCCCCCCCCCCCCCCGACACACACACACACACCCAGAAAGCCTCACTCTATGTAAAGCTTAACCTAACAATAGCATGCTAGGCGTTAGATTCATCAGTGGCCTCAATGTCAGCAGCAAAATATTAATAAGCACCACCCCAAATTAAATTGGTCACAAGCCATTTCACAGTTAATCACATTATATATAATAGAAGATCCACATCACTGGTTTATCGTAGTCTATATAATGGAAGATATATCAGTCAACTTACATTGTGACGTGAGTGAAAACTCAACAATCAAGGGTGAGAGACGGCGTGGTCATCACAGTGATTTCACTCACACAAAAGTGGATCACGTTTGGTGAAGATGAATACCCGCCCGTGGCACTGGTTTTTGTGTGTGCGTGATTCCACCTCATCTACCTGGCCGTCGCGATCAATGAAGCCTTTGTGTAAAACGCAGAAGAGTGAGGGTAGATCAGGCTCCATCTGCCGTCTGTATGCACGGGCGCCACTTTGTCACGTTGCCTCTCTTAACACACAGCCCATATAAACCAGAGGATCCGTTAATGCCGCGCCACGCCACATCAGTCACAGTTTCATTAAGTCTGAAATTACATATTGATAGACCGTTGTCGTTTGGGTGCAGCTTTTCACTCATTGTGCTCTTTTACTTGCATTGATTTCCCCCCACCCTCCCACCCCCTCCGCTTCTTTTTCTTCATGTGATGGGGGTGGAGCGGGGGGGGGGTCAAAGGTCGAGGAAGAAAGCATTTGTGTTAAATCAGTCACAGGGACGCATGTGTTCCTGGCTGATAAAAACAGCCACCCGATTAATTGCTACACATAGCATGAAGATTAACAGGCTTCTGCCAAGGCATGGAACTGCTTGGGTTTCCTTCTGCATTGAGTTCCAGTCAATGAACATCCACTAAACAGCAACAGTAATATAAATCGATACATAAATATCTATATATATATATATATATATATATATATATAGATAACTACAACTATATAGATAACTATATATATATATAGATGACTATATATATATATAGATGACTATATATATATATAGATGACTATATATATATATATATATATATATATATATATATATATATATATATATATATATAGTTATCTATCTATATATGTATAGTATATCTTTAAAGGTAGGAATATATATCTCTACAGTATACCTAGCTAGATATTGGTCGTCCTACAAATGTTCTTCAGTTTGAAGGGTGCTATTAAAAAAAATATATATATATAACCTGTGAAATAAGCAACCTTTCCACCTGTGAAACGAGAAATATACAACCTGTGGAGGGAAATGGAAGAGGCAAATGTTCATAGCAGTGGAGGCCTGTGTACATGATGAAGATAGTCTTAATTAATTTGCTGTCAACACCCTTCCTTGGCCCTTCTTCACCAACTCTCTTCTCCTGCTCTGTTTTTTTATGATCATTTTATCCAGCGCTTATTTAATTTTTGTACGCCGAGTGTCGCAGTCCTCGAAGCCACCGGCAGTTTAATTAACTTCCTATCTCCTCGTGTGCCAGCATAGAGCCGTGTCTACCCGGTGCAGAGAGAGGGGCGAGCAACCAGGACCGAGAGGAGAGAGAGGGACACAGAGAGAGAGGGAGAGAGAGAGGGGGACAGAGAGAGAGGGAGGGGGACAGAGAGAGGGGGACAGAGAGAGAGGGAGGGGGACAGAGAGAGGGGGACAGAGAGAGAGAGAGAGGGAGAGGGACAGAGAGAGAGGGAGGGAAGGAGAGAGAAAAGGAGAGAGAGAGAGAGAGGGACAGAGAGAGAGAGAGAGCGAGAGAGGGAGAGAGAGAGAGGGAGAGAGGGAGAGAGAGAGTGAGTTTTTCCTGGGACCTTCAGTGATGAGTGACATCTCACAGAGGTGTTAAACCCAGATGGTCTCGATAGTTCAAGACCCCAGAGAAAGGAGGAAGAGGGGGGCTATGGTCTTGGCACCAGAGAGAAAAGTGGGGGGAAGGGGGACTACGGTCACCATGAAAGACCCCAGCGAAGTCATCGATCTTCTCTAGAACTTCTAATCCTATCTTGATGAGCACTTTAAAGACCAGCGACTGGACGTCAACACTCTTCATAGTCGACCGACTAGAGGTCGGCACTCTTTATAGACAACCTACTGGAGTAGACACTCTCTGCAGCATCATGTTATCTCCATTGATAGAGGAGTCACATCTTGACAGGTCAAACCACCTGGTCCAAATGCACACGCTGTCACTTGACATTTATTTTCTCTCTGGAAATATACAATGTATTCCTCCTCATGATTTGTGTCAGATGGAGTGAGACATGATGTACCCCAGCGACACAGACCCAACGATGAAATCGTTATTTAATAAAAAGAAAACATTCAGATAAATGGTAAAAATGGTGTCCTAGACGGTGGAGTGAGGGGTTAAACTATTTGGGGTTCATTTCGTATGTCCCTGCTAGACGCAGCACCAAGAATTTGAGCAAAAACATTTGCTAAAAGTGATGAAAGTCAAGGAGGCCTGACAGAGTGAGAGAGAAATATGTTCGGAATAGACGGGGCCAAAATCACGTCTTTTAATTAAATATGCTTCGGTTTAATAAGCTGAAAGAAAGTTCTGCTTTTACAGACTTTTGCAGGGCATTGTCGAGGAAAGTGCAAGGTCCAGAGTGTGTGCGAGGCTGGGGTGAGTGTGAAAGTGGAGAGATGGAGGTCGAGGGGGGGGGGGGGGGGGGGGGGGGGTCGGAGAGTTTCCGGTGTAAGAAATAGAAGTGCTTGTCCACTGCTCAAATGTAATTTTCTCTCATTGTCCAGAACAACCGTTTTAATTAACAGAGATTGAAAGCGTAACGTGGTTATGTAGGCCCTGAAGGTCTTCAGAGGGCCTGATGTGAGAGAGAGAGAGAGAGAGAGAGAGAGAGAGAGAGAGAGAGAGAGAGAGAGAGAGAGAGAGAGAGAGAGAGAGAGAGAGAGAGAGAGAGAGAGAGAGAGAGAGAGAGAGAGAGAGAGGTTCATAATTCAATGGGCGTAACGCGACATTAGCAGCGAGGACAGAGGTGGGTGCCGGGCGAGGAGAGGAAGTGAAGCAGCATGGTGGGTTCTAAATAGGAATGGATCCACACAGGAAGTGTGTGTGTGTGTTAGAGGTACTTAGCGAAGGGGTGTGTGGGGCGGCGTGGAGGGTCTAGCTAAATGTCTGTTCCTATGAGAACAGCGGTGTGAAGACTCACACGGCGTGGGGGCTTATCCACGAGAGGCGACACACAGATGGGCATCCGGAGAAGGGGGAGCCATTAGATGGCCATGTTAACCTTTCACAACCTTTCTTAGAACTGATGCCCTGCTGGTCGCCAGTCCACCGGGTCCTCTGTCATGGGCTGCTGTTATTTGGGCGTTTTGTAATCCCTGCTGCTATCGATTTCCCCCCAATTCCCCTCGTTCCCTTATGCACACACGCACACATAATTATCGAGTGTCTAACACACACAGAAACACACACACACACACACAAGGACATACGATGATGGATAGAACATTTGATTTGATTGAGCAATTACTTTGGGTTTTTAATGCACACACGCGTACGTGCTTGCTTGAATGCATGCAGACACATACCCACAGACAAAGTTATACAGAAATACACTCACTCCTACACACACACACAAAAACAGGCATGACACATACCCAGACAAGCACACACACAGGTAGCTAAAAACTAGCAAAAAATCAACTATTGTACAAGCTTTATTGATTTTCTGAATTATCATGAAAGAAAATAACTCCGACCACTGTATACCTTTCTTCCACCTCTTTCCATTTCTTTTGTTGTTACCATAGGCTCAACACATGTTGTAACCTGGCAACCAAAAAACCCTTGCAACAAAAGGCAAAAGGTCAGGCTGATCCCGGAGCATTGAATGGGGAGCATGAATCAATAAATATACAATCCAGAGACCGTTGTGACACACACAAGCCCATCTGCTTTATGGCCACAATACGGCATATATGGACCGGATTGTACCCTAGCGGGCTGTAAATATGTCTCCCAAGGAACTTACAGTATGTACACATTTCCATACAACCGTGTTTATGTGACAAAGGCTTCCTATTCTGGCAGACAGGAAGCAAACTCGAGGGCTGCTAGATTGGAAATACTTTAGCAAGTTGGCATGAACTAAATAATTACCTCTAACTTATTTTGGGGGATCGGTGGGCTAGTTGTCGTCCTTGGAAAAAAAGGTAAATAGATTTATGTATATGTTAATGCGATCGCCCTTACATTTAACTTTAGCAAAGTCAAGAAAACGAAATGTTAAGGCATAGCTTGGGGGGGAAATAGGGAAAATTAATGTTTAAGTCTGGAAACAACTCTGTTTAATATCCACGGTAAAACAATTTATAGATATGGGCTTTTGTCGCCATTTCAGCAAATCTGAAAGTAAAACATGTCCATCCTCTGCTAATAAATATTAAATTGCCTTCCCCCTCCATGTCCTATTAAATCCTTAACCTATTTAATTCCCAATCTTCTCACTACCTTTTATGTGCTCCAGAAATGGCCTCATTTGAATGCAGATTGAGTGATGGAGTTGTGGCCTCCAGATAAACGTTGGACAATGAGAAACTATTCAACATGTTTTCTGTATAAGAAAAAAAAAAAAAAGTTGTAAATGAAAATGTTTGTTATGTTTTTGGCAGTAGTCTTGATAGCATGAATAAATTCAAACATTTCCCCTTCAGTCGGCGATCAAACCAACATAATCGGCCAACAATAATTCATTCCTTTATGGAAACCCAAAGTGGAACACACAGTGGACAACAAATGTTACTCGCTAGACAATCCTGTTCCACTGACATGCTGTTCTCTGCTAGACTCTTGCCCAGCACCTTAAGGATGGGCAAGGACAGTGGCCGGCATTTGTACTTTCCTTCAATCTATAGCGATGTTTACACGAGATACATATCTACAACCATTTTAGAAATTCGATGCTAAGGGCAAAACACGTTCAAAACCATCTCAGCCTGTTTATATGTAGGGACAGTTTAGAACTCCCCGCTATATTGTAAGTAGTATTGGCTAAGACAGGGAGGGGAGGGGTCCAGGGAGGGGGTCTGGGTAGGGTGGTGGTCACCTGTGAGGTCTGGTCCAGGGAGGGGGTCTGGGTAGAGTGGTGGTCAGCTGTGAGGTCTGGTCCAGGGAGGGGGTCTGGGTAGAGTGGTGGTCACCTGTGAGGTCTGGTTCAGGGAGGGGGTCTGGGTAGGGTGGTGGTCACCTGTGAGGTCTGGTCCAGGGAGGGGGTCTGGGTAGGGTGGTGGTCACCTGTGAGGTCTGATCCAGGGAGGGGGTCTGTGTAGGGTGCTGGTCAGTTGCCGTCAGTCCACTCCCTCTGGGGAGCTGGAGCTCGCCGATGCGTACCTGAAAGCTCAACAGGGTTCCTCTGAGAAGCTAGTGGTCAGCCATGGCTTTATCTCAGTCAGTCCCCTGATACAAGTCTTTTTTTATTCTATTTTCACTTCAGGACGATAGCCAGCTGGCAGTCTGATCTACACCCATAGAGAAAACTAATTTTCCGATGTTCTCTGTTAAAGATTTAAAACTTTGATTTACCAATAACTGATGTGAGCCCCTTAGCTACAATTGAATCAATGCAATTATGGTTAGTTTCATAGCGTTTTGTGTTTGGAACTTGCTCAAAAGCAAAACATCGACAGTGGCTTTAGCAGAAAAATAGGCTGAGCAATTTTCCGCAATTTCAAAGACTGGAGGATTTTAATTGAAAATGTGTTATCTTGTTAAATCACTATTAATGACGAATAGATAATTTTCTCTGTGCAGGGTATGTGAACAGTTATAGGTTCTGCTGTTATAGTTACTCACAATTATCCTTACAGTTAGCTCTGGAATATCACGGAGAACAACACTTTGCCTAATATCAAGAGACGTTGTGTTGTATTTACATTTTAAGTTATCAACTATTGAATTTATTTCATCAAGAGATTTTAAATCAAATGCTCAGAATATGGTCAGTCCATTTAATGAATTGTCCTCTCTTTGATCCAATCGATTGAACGACAAACAAAACCTTTAAGTTATAGGACCTCAAGTTAATGTGCTCTGTTTGATATTATGATGCCACATCATGGTATATATAATGTATTGTTTGGCTATGGGTGTGTTTCATCAATCCAGATAGCATATGTTTAACCTTTTTCAGTAAAGGTAGCGCCTTCTTAAGCCCAATGCTAACCTTTAAGACATATTCCAACATCACCTTCATTGAATGGAGCAGCTCCGTTGTGTTCATTTATTTCTAGAGTGGCATTTGAGGAAAACGGCAAACTAATAAAAACATCACAATGCCAACTTCATTTGAAGTGCACCCATTTCTCCCATTTTATTTATTCTATGTTCCCCCGAAGCTGGAAAACATTTATTATGGCATAGGGTAAATTATAGAGACTACTTGTGGAGGCTTAAACAAACATTATGCGGGCCTCCCAAGACGTGCTATTCATCAGAGGCTGTTGTCCAGTTGCTGTTTACTCGGGTTACAGTATGTGCAGCAGGTGTGCCGCATAAGTCAATTCTTTCCACATTCTATAGGAAATAAAGACTTCCTTGAATGTTATCTCCTCAAGGAGACCGTTAAAAGTAGAAGGATGCAAAAGGCATTTGGATATCATCCTAAGGTAAACGATTTTTCTATGATTCTACTGATAACTATCTCTTGAGTCTATCCGACGGATGGGTATGCCATAATGAATGCATCTTTGCATAGTGTCTCTAAATACATCCAGGAAGCCATGCGTTTGCATTGTTATTCAAATGTGCCTCTGCTCAGTGGTGCATTTGTTTGGTATAACACGACCATCACAGTTTATTCTTTCCCCCCATATACTCAATCCATTTTCAAGAAGCAGAGTGAACTATCTTCTAACATATTCAGACTTTTTCTGTTTAGGACACCTCACCGACTGAAGATGATTGAACAATTGAAGTTTTCTTTAAAAAAAAATAGAAAAGGATTTTGGATGCAAGTCTACTTCATCACTAAAAGGGAATGATCTTTTTAATTCTGAAAAAAAAACATTATAGCAAACATACCAGCAGTATTCTAGCCAGGTTGGTGCCTGTGTTTGTGTGTCTGTGTGTGTATTGAAGCGGAGAGGGTATTCAGTAATCCCAACATGAAAGCAAACACTGGAGGTGTTTATGTAATGTTTCACTAGTTTACAACAATATTCTTTGGTTAAAATCCACATTGTTTAGTCTGCATGGCTTTTGAATGTGACATATGTCCTAATGCACAGATGTTCCTGCATTCAACCCCCCCCTTCAGTAAGTGCGCTCATTCTGTTAATTTTGTTAACATGGGATAATATCTTGTTTTGCTCTTGCCTTATTTTGCTTTGTGAAGCTAGCCTTTTGGATATAAAGTTAAAAATGAATTACTTGTGAATACCATTAGCTTCAGAACTATAAACATTTGAAAAATGTCCACATCTTAATGTGGAAATGCCAACCAAGCCCTTGAATAAATACCTTATTTGCTTTGGATTATTTAAAGAAAAAGGACTTCCATATTCACTTTGTGACAATGCCGTCAATGGGGCGAGAGGAATAATTCAAGGATGTTTAAAGGCGAAAGTGGATAGGTGAATGAGAAGGATGCTTAGAGGAATTAATTAAATTTAAACATAAAGACCCTTCTAAGTGTTAGAAGTGTTAGCACTAAATTTAATTGAGAAGTTCTTAAGAAATAATCATTATCTCCATGAAACACTTTTCTTTTTTTCACCATGGCAGTAATTCATTTTAGTTGAATTGTCATCAAGGTTATTAGCCTGAACAAAACTATTTAATTGAATTGACAAATACTACCATCGTCTGTAATAATATTTCCAGCATCATCTCTGTCAGCAAAAAATATTCAGAGGAATAAAGCAATAATTTCATGCATAGCCTGCTAACCTATGAGGAGGAGTGGGACCGATTTGAAATTGAAAGGCAAATGCCGCTATCAATCCATACAGTCTACAGTCTATTTATCTTTTTTAATGTTTTATCCCGCAAACAATCTAATTTATTAACATTACACAAGCTTGTTTTCACTAATTGCTTTTCCTTCACACATATTGTGAATGTGGCCATCAAACCCCTTTATTCCAATAGGTTGATCTCAAACTCTGCTTCATCGAACCGACCTTGGAGACTTACATTAACAACAAAAGTCAGCCGCCATTGCGATGCGGCGCACGTTTTGTTTAGCTGACACAAATCCAGACATCTTGAGGTTTAATTAGGAATTTTATGTGACCTGCAGGTGATGGTAGACATATTATTCCCCTGCACCACCTGCTGTCCACCAAGGTCACTCGCAATAGGGCCCACAACGCCAAACAAGAGGGCTGATCTGCATGCATAAGATGGCCCTCCCCGGTTAAATGCCTTGTCAAAAGGGAATGCTTTATTTCTGGGGAAGTATAATGGCTTTGGTTTTAACAAGGCACAATGCACAGATGGGTGGTTTTCATATACAAAATATCTTTAAAAGTTAATTAAATTTTTTTACCACTACAACTGATTAACTTTCTTGAGCAAATCGAGTAATAGCAAGGAGTTGGTGGTTAAGCGTCAATGAAGTGCCACACTTCCATTACAAATTTCTCAAATCGTAAACCTTTGGCCCCCACGTGTGAAATCAGAAGAGCAAGTTGCTCGGGGGCTGCATATTTTCAGTGAGGCAACAGAGTTCGGTAACTCTGGCCGAGAGGAAGCGTAGGGGGGAAATGAAATGCCATTTTAGCAGCCAAACTTCTGCCTTGCACTTCTCCAAGAGGGAGTCAGAGGCCTGACCTTTTCCAAAATTTCCTTGCGGCTTAGCTTGACCAAAACGCCCTTCGATATTTTTGCCGTGCATTTGAGCTAATTTAATCAAAAAGAGTGCGTGTGTGTGCGCGAACCTCCGGGCTGCTGTAATGAGAGCACCGCTGCCTCAACACAAAAGGTCCGCAAATTGATAGAAAAGGTGGGCGCGCCCTTCTGTCAATTTGCTTCAGCCCGTGCCTCCAAAGGGCAATATCCCACCTACTCTGATTTCTCTGTACGAATCAAAAGGGCACGGAGGGAGGAGTGTTGAGTTATAGTCTCTAACCTATACCCCTCGGACCACTCACTCACTCAATCCACACTCTCCGCCGCTCTCTCACTCGACCCATTCACTCTGTGACTCACTTCACTCCCTCGCTCACTCTCAGACTCCCTGGAATCCCCTCGTGCATTCACGCACACACTCACTCACTCACTCACTCACTCACACACTCACTCCATGCTATGAAACGCACGATCATTCCCTCCCTCCCTCACACACAATCACTCATTTTCTCTCACTCTCACACTCACCCTCCAACCTTCCCAGGTTAAACCCAAATTGCCCACCTAGCATTTCCACCAGCGGCTAATGACAGGTGAGAGGTGAACCGGAGGCAGCTCTGCAGAGTATAGGACACAGCCCTGCCTCTCTATCTCTGAGTCGTTGCTAGCTTCCAGAGACGCCGTCGTCGTTGCTGTCCCTGTACACCAACAGCCTATGTCGTTAGCTTCAAAATAACTGTCATTATAAATACATTAGCTGCCACCACTGTCGCTGTGACAGGATAATTGAATGCATCCTTTACGTGTAAAATTTACGTAATGCGCAAAAAATATTTTGTTAGCTCACAAACAGACAAATGTTTTTATGTGTTTGTCCGATTTTAACTTTTCAAGTTTTTGACGAATTTTCTTGTCCTGCCTTTTTGCACAGAAAAAGGACTAGCACACGAACATACGCACACACACACACGCACACGCACACGCACACACGCACACGCACACGCACACACACACACACACACACATACACACACACACACACACACGCATACAAGCACACAAACATGTGTTTCAAATGTACCATTAAGAACTTGCTCACCTCGATCACAATTATTACCCTGACCTTTGGGTGAGAGAACACAAATGATAAAAAATATCTTGCAAAATCACATTGTAAAGCTACACATCGTGTTGAGGAATATTGGCACCCTTTGCCCTGGCCGGTATGTTTATGAACTGACTATACAGCAGGAGAGCTGAGAATCCAATCAGAATCAAGCTGCAGTGGGACATAGAGGGGCAGGTAATCAGATCCAGGGTCAGTGGCTACTGCCTCTCCAGAGACCTGCTGCTGACACATCACACCTGAGTCACACACGCACACACACACACACACACACACACACACACACACACACACACACACACACACACACACACACACACACACACACACACACACACACACACACACACACACACACACACACACACACACAGGCTTGCGTACCATTAAGGCGCAGTCCTTGCGGTAGCAACCCGGGTTTGATTCCGGCCTGTAGTCATTTGCTGCATCGTCATCCCCTCTCTCCCCCATACTTTCCTATCTAACTCACTGTATCTTCATGAATAAAGCATGAATCACAGACAAACACACAGACACAAACACACAGATGAAGGGAAATACAAATTCATACATAATAATAATAATAATAATAATAATAATAATAATACATTTAATTTAGAGGCGCCTTTCAAGACACCCAAGGTCACCTTACAGAGCATATAGTCATCATACATTTTTTAAAAAGCAAGACATTGTGGAAAAAATAAATAAATAAATAAATAAATAAACATAAGCAACAAGAAATAAATAAAAAAAAAAAACAATCAAAACAGTGATCAGTTAGACGTTGTGTGCGAGTTTGAACAAGTGAGTGCAGGCACATACCCATGCCTGCATGCATGCACGCATTCGCACAATCATGCACACAAGCAGCAAAAGTACACAAGCAGGCAGGCACACATATGTTCAGTATACAAGATATACAGTATATCTATGCAAAATGTATACATATATGCAGCAATCCCATGCCCTGTTGTGTCCCAACCTGCTGTGGTTTGGCCGCTGTCGGGACGCTCCCAGGGGCCCGCCCCCCCGAGCTGCTCGGCACTCATAACTGGCAACCCCACGAGCGGGGAGAGGTGATTAAAATGACATCAGCCGCGCGGCAGCCATGCGTCGGATGGCTCCCTCAAGGAAAATACTGGGCCCCTATTTGCAGCCGTATTTCACACCAGACAATTCAATATGAATTTTACTGCCGCAATTAAGAGCTGAAATGTGTTCCACTCAAGAGCAGAAGTTGAAGCAGGATAAAAAAGAAGACTCAACCTTATTTCCAGAGGGGCGTGGCGTTGAGGAGGGTGGGGGGTTGGTGTTCGTTAGAACTAGAGCGGAACAGCTTTTGTACGGGAATCAAGCAAGAGTTAACGTGGGAGACGGTAACCTTTAATAAAGTGTAAATTGGTCTCCATGGGGGCTTATTCCTTATACCTAATTTGGTCTACCGTGGGATCCACTGTCCAGTCTAAATGTGCTCATGATGAATAGTTTCTGGTAAATGTCGATTTGTAAGGGAGAGAAGGGTGACCTCATCTGAGCAGAACATCACGTCTTCATGTACTGTCATAATGCCAATATATTTGCTAGTTGACACCATGACACAATAGAAGGGACTTCGATCAGTGTAATCCACACTGAGATGGACCCAGTGGTGATATAAGTGTTACCCCTGGGTGGCGCTGGTGAGCTAAACAGGGCTGTAGCTCGCAGCCATCTTCTACGACCTCCCCACCCCCCTGTAATGATCTGGCATCGTATTCTCAGGCTCCTATGAGAGGCGGTCTGTGTGTGTTTCATTTAAAAGTGTGCAACTCGATGGTCATTCTAACAATTCATTTGAAATCTCTCTTAAGGGCTCATGCTGCCATGATGTGACATCTAACTCCTGCAAAAGACACATTCCATTGGATTACCAAAGGCAATTGAATTTCATTGCAATCGTTAAATATGCAAGGCCTGGCTGATGTCAACCATAATTCAAAGCGATTGTTCAATAGGCTACAAGACCTACATTATAACGGTGGATTAAATATTAAGTTCCTGTATGATTTGTAGAGGAATTTAAACATGGGGGGGGGGGGGGGGGGAATAAAGCATGTGATGACTTCTGTGTTTGACTGACTGAAGTCATCGCCGGGCGTGTCCATTTTATTCCATTTTTTTTTTTTTTCCCTTACCTCTTCCATTTGGAGCATGAAGGGCCGGTAGAACAGTCCTACTGTCTCGACAACAATGCCCAACCATTTACACCCGGATTACATCCCCTCATCCTCTTTCACACCGTGACTTTGCTCCTGCATGCTGTCCTGGCTCGCTGCAGCGCTCACTCTCTCCCTGTTCCAGCGCCCGGAACATCCATTCTGCTTAGCGCCTCGGAGAGTTGTCCTCCTCGCGATTGACTTACATTGTGAGGTGATTACCAAAAAGATGTACTTGGCATGGTGCGACTGTGCCATTGCGTCTGGGGCGAGATTTAACGCTTAGTCTCGCTAATGGGACCCTCGTATAACAGGCAGCGACGGAAGAGGAGAGGAAGAAGGAGGAGGAGGAGGAGGATTCCCTTCCCCAGGGGAAATTATGGCTCCGATATTGATACTGCGTGACTCATTGATCCCTTTGTCTGTGTGTGTGCAGCCATGACTGTGGCTTTATCTTACCTTGGAGGGCCGTGTTTAGGGGGAGCGGGGAGGGAGCGGGGGGTTGACCGACCAAAGAGGGCAGACCAACTCATTACTTCACTTTACGACCTGTCACCATGGTGACAGCCCTGGGGGAACAGGTAGAGGAAAAATAACCTTAGGATGAAAGACAGGGACGCTGATGCGTGCTTCCACAACAAATGGTATCCACGAGGGCTTCTGTTATTGTAGGGTGATTCAGTATCTCTAATGTGCTTGGGTTAAGTGAAGAACGCTAGGCCTGATTCAGAATTGAGTGTCGGAAGGGTAACCATGTCCATTGCACCCGCAACCGGGGGTACCACCACCCTGAAATGGCGGCACTTGTGCCCGGTGCACCAACGCCGGTGAGATGCTATCTCACACACCTTGTTTGTGAGTGTGTGTGTGTGTCTGTGAGACTTTATCCCATGAGCTAGGCTTCATGAAAGTCAGCTAAAAGGTCAATGAGAAGGTCACAACCTTTCCCGTGATCTGAGTCGATGGACTGCTTTCTGATCCGGACCTTTCAACAGGAGAGGACCAATAAGCAAGGCTCAAGTTACCGGACTGAAGTTGCCTAGCATGATTTGTGTTGGGTCGTCGTGTCCATCTCCAGTTTCCACTCAGTATTTTTCCCACCTTGCTCCGATTGTTCCGTGTCCATATACCTAAGCGTGACTACCGGAAAGCCTCCATAATGGACTGAAAAGCGGAGATGTGTTGCTCTCACACTTAATCTGGGCCAACTAATCCTGCAATTTTCTGTTTCTGCATGTGGAGGGAGATCAGCAGTTTCCATGTCAACCCGAGCCATGATTAACTCGCGCCATTTTTTGTCGAACTCCTGAATTTGGTCCCATTAGTCTGAGTCAAGTTGCTATTGTTTTACAAATATATTCACACGAGAATGCACCAATTATAGTCAAACAGATTCCACAACAGATTTAAACTATGTCTAACCTCTTAAGACCCATTCGCCCACCGGTGGGCGATTTGTGTTTGTTGACCACATGTTCCCACTACGCAGCGACATAACCCGCTTCAACTTTCATCATTACAGACATTCTATACATCGTTAGAAAGGGTAGAATCTCCACAATTTATTCATCCGGTTTTTTTTTTTCATAAATCATGAGCACAAAACCATAAATATTGATATTAACCAGCATGGTAAACCGGAAATGCCAATAAAACAGAGAGACTCCCTACCTTTGAAGCAATCCGAGAACCGTAATATGTGTCCATTCCTCAATTATTTATATTCCAAATGTCCGTGAGAATCCACTGATCAAAAGCATCCACATGGTTTTTCATAAAATTATTCCAGCTTGTGAATATTGTCGTGTAAAGTCCATTTGTTTACCATCTCCAAACTTTGTTCGTCAACTAACATCCAGCTTTTCAAAGCCGCATGGCTATTTTCTCTACCTCCAGTATGGAGTTGTTGGGTATGCTTGTTTTCATCACTTTGCTGGCTACAAAATGAAAGTGTCCCCGTCTTTTTCTGTTCAGTTTTCACCCCGGTACAGCCCGTGAAGTAGATGGAGCGCTCCCAGTTCGAAGGGCCAATGGGCTTTGTTTACTTTGTTACGCGGCTTTAGTATAGGGACAGCGTATTGGCTATTGATATATCAGTCACTTGGGCTTCTAGCCAATGAGTTTACCTTTCCAACGCTACCAGGCGTGTCCAGGTGTGATACGTATGAGCCGAGATATACAGCTGCGTCATCACGGCAGACAACTCGCTTTGCGCATGACAGAGCCTCCAGCGGACCAGGACGCACGCCGCACACATTGATCACATTGATTTCGCCGTTTACAATGGCGAAATCAACGAAGAAAACGAAATATTACACACATGAAGAAGCCCTCGCTTTGATTTTGGCTTCATCCGAGGACAGCGAAGACAGCCAATATGATTCTGAGATAGAGGAGATGTTCAAGCAACAATTGGACGAAGTCTTAGATCGGTGAGTGACGCCATCTATGTGTATTTTTGTGTGTGGGTTTTTATGCTTACAGTGAACAATGCAGTATAGTTATATAGTATACATTATATATATAAATGAAAAAATGACAGAAATGATATAAATGAAATGTTTATTTGTTTTCTATGTAAATAACACCCCATTGAATTGCATTTATATATTTCTTCATTATATTTGGTGACATTTGTGCATTGCATTGTGTTTGTAGGTCAATGTCTGAGGACAGTGATGCGGATTGGGAGCCGCAAAGCCAGACAGGCAGACCCCCGGCCCCCACTCCTACTGAAGGTGGTCGTGAGAGATCCGGTAGTGTCTCATCACATGACAATATCTCAATATGGCCATATCAAATGAATGTGTGAAAAAATTATGTTTTGAATCATGGAGAAAGGTTTTATAGTCACCAAAATGCTTCAGTAATGTTTCCAGTGTCACAGAAGTGAGTAAATGCATTTGGCACAATTTGGCCATTTTGGAGACATTTTGGAGAGGTTTGGGCCGCCAGTGACCACACACCATAAAAACTCCATTAACTCCCAAAGCTTTAGGCCTAGAACTCCAAATTTTTTTCCAGGTGTAGTTGGCATGATGTAGAAGGTATTTGGCATATTGCCATATGCCTTACATAAAGCACATCCTAGTTATTGTAGTTCAAATATGACCCATTATTTTCGAAAACAAAAAAATTGCTTTAGAGCCATGTCTGAACTGATGTCATTTAGGTTGTGTGTATGACACATGCCAAATAAACATATCTACAGAAACTAGAGCTTGTCAGCTTTCAAATGAAGTATCATACATCCATCTAGGACTTAGGGTTACTGTGTTATAAGCTTTTCCATTTGGGTATGTGTTTAGGCGAAAAAAACCAAAATACTGCCGGACCTTAACAGGCTAAATGAACATATTTACGTATTTGTTTCATGTAAATTGGAACTTTATTGTTGTCGTTGACGTCAGCCATAATTAGTTATTTTTCAATATCCCATAGGATGTGATAACTTGCTCATAGACCCGATAAACTCCTTCTTATAATATCTTCACTGGGACCCAATTATTGTCGGTACAATAGAGATAATAATGGCACTTAAAATGAAGGTCATGTTGGTTAATTATCAATAAAAGGGACGACATGCATGTTTTCAGATTTAGATTCATTAATTTAACATTTAGTCTTTTTGATCCAATGAAGGGGAAAGAACAACTCCTGGTGTGATGTATGTGTACAGTTGCAGACACACACCATATCCTTTTTCAATACAAATCCACGAGCATACACACAAACACACAAATGCGAGCACACACACACACACACACACACACACACACACACACACACACACACACACACACACACACACACACACACACACACACACACACACACACACACACATCCTACTCCTTGATTCTCGGAATGGTGCCACCCCTGATGGCCAATATGTTGTCCCCTCTTTTGTGTGCGAGTAGAAATGACACCACGTGGCCCATTAAAGGGGTGGTGTTTTCCAGGGTAAAAGTGCACTAAATGTGGTAAGTGGTGTAAGTGGCTGTTGTTAGGGAACCGTCAGGGACTGGAGGGAGTTGGGGAACATATTTAATTTGGGTACCATAAATCATCTGTTCATAGATCCAGTAGGTGGGGAGGATGAGGTGGAGTGGGTGGAGGAGCTGCAGGCTGGGAGTGGAGGGGTTGGAGATTGAGGTAGGGTTTTGAGGGTGGAGGGGTGTGACAATGGGGGTGGAGGGAGGAGCTGGAAGGTGGGGTGGAGGGGTGAGGTTGGAGGATGGGGACATGGGTGGGGTGGAGGATGGGGGGCTTTACAACACGTGCCGCTCTAATATTTAAATGTGGACAGTAAGCCCTCTGAGGCCACTCAGAGGAAACAAATGCACCAGGTTTTTTCTTTGTGTGGAGCCCACTAACCACACTCATGTGCATTGCATTAACACATTGAAAGTTTTTAACAACTGAGTTAATGTGAAAGTCCCACCAACTGGAATATTACTGGGAGACACAAATCAACACAGAGAAATAAATTAAATGACTAATCAACTGCATGCTTTACAGTAGGTAGTGGCAAGCATCCACTATGAAGGTTTGCAGGTTGCAGCATTTTCAACAATAACTCCTAAATGGTTATTTTCTGCAACATGGCATTGTATTCGACATATTTTTTTCAGTGCCACATTCCGTTTGTAATATAATGTACTCATTAAAGAATGTTTTGGACATCCTGTCATGCTAGTTTAGGTCAAATTAGGTACTCAAAATAGGAATTATTTACCAAGCACATTTTTTACCACACACGTTTTGTTTTTGTCCCGCAAAGTTGATTATTTATTTGTTCATGCCATTTTTGCAATCGTTTGTACGGTTCAGTATTCATTTGCTTTGACCCTAAAGAAACATGAGACAAAAGAAACATTTTAAAATATGTTTAGATGCTTCATTTCTAGACAATAACACAAAGTCATAACAGCCAGGAATTGTAAAACATGCAAAGCATTTTGGTTGCTAAGATGAAGTCTGATTGTATTTTAAAATGCTATTTACCAGATTGCTTTTGAATTTTTCTACCCAACGAGGAAGCTACAGGGAGCTGAATTCCTCTGGAAAAGATGAAGTTGAATATAGAAGTTGATTTTGAAATGTTTTCTAAAGATTAAAGTGTACACCCTAAAGTAGCGAAATGTAAACTGTGCATTCATTCTTGAATAAAAAAAAACCTCATACCTATATGAATCTGAGGGACAACTAAAATGCTCCAGCAACAAAGTTCTGGTTTTGATGTTTTTGGCCAAAGCGTTGTTTAAGTATGTAACACACTACTTCACAAAGGTAAGAGCAGGTGAAAAGTCTGGGTAAAATATATGTAGGCTGCGTCTGAAAAGGTTTGTGCACAGCATGTGAAATGTGTTTTGGTTCATTACCCTATTGGTCCGAATTAGGGATGTCCGATATTGGCTTTTTTGCCGATATCCGATATGTGATATTGTCCAACTCTAAATTTTCGATTCCGATATCAGCCGATACCGATGTCGATATTTGGGTTATTTATTTTTCCTCAAACCTAATTTAGGTAACATTACATATCTCCTGTTGTGGAATTAACACAACATGCTTAATGTTATTGTGATGCCCCACTGGATGCATTCTTGAATGTAACAAGGCTTTCCAAATGTTAACATTGTCTGTGCAAAATAAGAAAAATACTTCAACTTAATTTAAGGGAAAAGTGCCATGTTTATTTTTATTTTTTTAATGGTCTCAGACAACAGTTTGGATTACACTCTCCCTGAGATAATCTTGACAATGCCCACAACAAATAGGGCAAACTTGACTTCACAAATGATAAAAAATTGTACCTGAACAACTATGTGCAACATAGCAGTACGTTTCTTTAACTAAAACTCAATAACCTTAATTGAATAAATGCACAAATATGAGTCAATTACAATGTGCACTGTACTGCACAATTTTGAAAACATTTATTTGAGCTACAAATAAAAAAAAAAAAAAAAAAAAAAATCGGTTTTAAGGCAAAAAAAATCCGATACCGATATTGACCGATATTACATTTTTATGCTAATATCGGGCCAATAATATCGGTGGGCCGATAATATCGGACATCTCTAGTCCGAATATAAGACGACCCTGATTATAAGACGACCCTTTGTTCTTTGCAGAACAAAGAACAGTGAATTAAACACTTGTTATATTAATGACAATAATAATAATGCCAGTAAAGGCCACGGCACTTTCAAGGCAAAATATGTACAGTATGATTCAAAATTAATATCAAGCAATAATCAAGCAACATTGGGAACATTTTTAAATAACATAGAAAAATACAGGCCACATATTTCACTAAACTTAACTAAAATTCGCCAAACTTCTCCTCCGATCTCTCTCTATCGCTCACACACGTCCTCTGCCCCCGCTGTGTTTGCTCTCGCTGTCATCGCTCCCCAGCTGCTCCGCTTCCACCGGCTCCGCCCAAAGCGCATTTTCTCTGACGTAATCAAAAACTCTCCGGTCAACCTCACAGAAACGGCCACTTTGAGGACCACGGTAGGATTTGCGCTGACTGTTGACGTCTTTGAGACGTTATTTTGGTGCTCGCCATCTTCTTACGTTACACTCCGTGACCCCAAACTTCTTGGCAGCTTGGCAGTTGTTACTTGACTCTGCCTTATTGACGACCATTATTTTAAAATTGGCATCATAGCTCCTCCGCTGTTGTTGATTGACCTGACCCACTTTTGAGCCACTTGTCTCTAATGGTCAGCCTGTCTTTAAACACTGGTAACGGTCTGGTTGTTAAGGACGCTGGACTACTTCTTCCCGGAACCAATTTCTGGCGCAACCTGCGGCCGCAAATGTGTATTGACATTTAAAGGGAGAGGCGAAGAAGAGAAACTGCGTTCTGAATACTAGACCCCGAATATAAGACGACCCAACTTTTTCAGACCTATTTCGAGGGGAAAAAAGGCCGTCTTATATTCGGACCAATACGGTACTTTGGTATAACTAAGTATCAGGTTCCAGACTCAAAATCTGAACAAGACACCTGACCAGAAACTATATTTGTGCTTAAATTCTTCCAAGACAAAGGGATGAACAAAAATAATCTGACATAACCTGCCACTTATCAAAAGTTCTAAATCAAAATGAATACCAACTAGACAGACTACTAACTAGACTGGGTTCACTACTGGACAGCACAATAAGGAAAAAGGGCAAACAAAACTGAAGACTATTATACACAGAAGGAAGCAATTAACACTCAACACAGGTGGAACACAATCAAGACTAATGAGATTTAAGAAAATAACAACTGAGGACATTTTGGGGAAGGAACAACAACTACAGAAAGACCAACCAAATTATTAACACTTGTAAACGTGAGTGCAGAAATTACAAACACACATTTAACAAGATCATAGCTGTTGACCTGACAATCTTTTGATGGATGAATATGATTCAGAAATAGATGCACCAAATGTGAACAACATTCAATATTAAGTAAGCAGTTTTGTTGTCCAACTTTGGCATGTCACATTTCGTTTTTAAAATCTGACTGCATTTGCCTTAATTGCTGGATTAAATGTGCATAGTTGAAACAAAACCTTGGCGTTTTAATCACGTTTCTCACTGCCAATTTTTCCATGTGCCGAGTACTGATTGCTCACCATTCCCATGACCTCTCAAATAACAATTAAGCCTCAAGCTGACCATATTTCTTATTTCCATTGGAATCCCTCAAAAACAACAAAGCAAGTTCACCATGAAATCAATCGATAAAAAAAAATTTTACGATTCAATAAAGCATTTCAGAGAATCAGCGTTTTAAGGAAATAAAGAAGCCACATCTTATCCAAGCAATGTCACGTCTCCATATGGCACACTGAACCTGCAGCGGTTGTGGCCGGAGCCACACCACACCGTTCACCTGGAAGGGGAAAGAGTGGAGCAGTCAACCAATACACAAAGCTTTCCTTTGGGCCTTTTATTAGGGACATTGAAATGCAATGTGTACTGTGAACTGCTGCCTAACATCCGTACAGTCAATAAATTCAATAGCTGCTGCAAAGCTGAACCAAAACCGTAAAGGGGCATTGCTTACCCATATCTTGCTAAAAAATGCAATGATTGTGTGAAATGATTCAGACACTAAGCAACGTGCCAAGGTGGAGGGAATTCGAAGCAGTTGAGGTAACTGCTAGCATAGAACAGGTAGCTCGAGTCTGCACATCAGCCAATGAGGACAGCCAAAATGACTCTGATTGGACGTTAACACTAGCGACATGCTACGATAATTGACGGGTGAAACCCTGCACAGCTGATGCAAATCAGCAGGAAACGAGGCTCAAGCCAGTGATGTGCACGGCTTCAGTGTTTTGTTCTGAACTCACCTAATAATACTAATATTATTCATAGCCATCGGCTCCACTAGCTGAAGTCCTACATGTCTACTGTGAAAATAAAGCACTTTAGCATGAACCAACAGTTAGAAAGAATGAGTTACCTTGTCATATATTGCCAGCCCTGTTGGAGAAAACCAGGCTTCGCCATTGTCATGATATCAGAGGCTGTCAAATTACCTTCAGTCTCTAAATGCGGAGGTTTCAGCACAGTCCAGAGTCAACGCTACATTGTTTAACGTGATAAGAGACATCTTAACAATGATTGTGAATGACGCTATATAGGCCTATATTAAATATTACAAACTTCCCTTATGAGTCTGTGATTTCTACATGTGGGCTTTTTAGCCCCTCATGGCATGGATGCAGTGATTTCATAATTTAAAATAAGAATATCCATCTGTTATAATATGGTCTCTTCTAAAAAGGCTTCTTCTGCAACACAGGCCCTGAAAGACAACAACAGATGTATATGCCAGTCATTGAAATACATCGCAATCCATTGTCATATTCACAAGTGATTTTCTAGGTTAAGCGTTAGCTTGGAGTGAATTCAGCTCTTCAAAGCTGATTTGATAAGCAAATCTAACTCCAAAGATTAAGAAAATCAACGCCCTCAAATTTCCATTGCGAGTGAATCGCAAACCGATAATACAGCAAACGGCCCTTTCAACAAAATACTTGGGCTCTACACGTTCCATGATTTTGGCTGATTGGCAAATTGTATGAATTAACTAGCAAAATTCATTGGGATCAAGATAATTCATAATGAATATTCCCACAAGGGGATATAATTGGTCCTTATTACAACCGGCAACTGAAGGCCAGTGTGGCTACAGTGTAATTACTCAGAGTATGGCGGGATGGCAGGACTGATGGGCGGTGGGTTGTGTGAGCAATCAGGGAGATGCTGGAATGATCATTATCAACTTTGCACTCCGCCTTCCACTTCTAATCTACTCTTTCTTGAGGCCCTGGAATTGAAGGGGGCCCCTGTCAACTCATCACTCCATCGTGCTCCGTCTCACTCTCTGTCTGTATCTCTTTCCATCTCTTTCTCTCCCTATTTGTGTCTCTCTGCATCTCGTCTTTTGTCCCTTTCTTATCTTTCCCTGTATCTTTATCCCTCCATCGTATTAGTAATCTGTATTACTCTGTATCACCCTTTCCACCTCCCTCTCTCTCTTTTGTCTCTTCATTTTCTCTCTCTCTCTCTTTCTCTCTCTCTCTCTCTCTCTCTCTTGCTTTCCCCCTCTCGCTCACTCTCACTCTCTGCTGATTGTCAGACATATCTGTGATCAGTCGCGCTGCACCGCTGAGACTACGAGTTTATCTTACCCAGTGCCCCCCCCCCCCCCCCCACCCCACACCATTGTGTGCGCCCCTGACAGGAACCATTCACTTGTTTTTACAAAGACACTTTTCAACCTCCATTTTCACCGAGAAGCCCGAGTCATACAGAAATATTGCTGAGACTTTTGCTAGCGTCTGCATTATTGCCGTTACGCATTCATTTATTTATTTATTCTAATCTTGGGGTTGCGGGAAGAATTATCGGGAGAAGGCAACCGAAGCGAGGGAGCGCTCCGCAGACAGACAGGCGGGGGGCTTTTCAGACTTTTAAAAGATGCAAAAGCAACGCGCTGCCGGTAGCTAGGCGTGCGTGAGTTGTTGGGAGTTGTACGAGTCGTCCTCCTGAGCATTGGTGCTCTCTTTGTACTCCACATGCTGCCCATGCATTATGCAGGGCTTCACGTCGAGTGCACACTCCCACAATGGCAGGGATAGGTCAATGGCTCATGGAGCACCATTTGCATCTCCACCCAGAGTGAAGTGCACAGTTGTTTGTGCGTTTGTGTGTGCGTGCGTCTAAAACAGTGTTTAAATGAGTGTGTGTGTGTGTGTGTGTGTGCGTGTGTGTGTGTGTGTGTGTGTGTGTGTGTGTGTGTGTGTGTGTGTGTGTGTGTGTGTGTGTGTGTGTATGTGTGTGTGAGAGCTAAAGGCACACTGAGGTGTAGATATGTCTGAGATTCCCCTCAGGAGATTTTGCTGTTCATGTTTTGATAAACTGTTAAGACAAAACACTGAAATACTCACGCAGAAAGAAAGGAAAACGCACGCAGACCCATAAAAAACGTTGAACACTTTAAGATAATTTCCTTGTCGGATCCCAAAAGTCTTCTTAAAGTCTCTTAACTGACGAATTAGGCATTGTTCTTGATGTTCAAAGTAAAATATCATCTTGTAAAACTGTTTCAAGGAAATGTTGGTTGGAAGAGGATTACTATGTAGATGAGATGACATGCGTTTGTTTCATAATTGGTTCTCAGTGTAAATGTTCAACACACACGTAGCATGTAGGCCTACACACACCCATGCAAACCCATCCAACTATACCATTTTTAAAAGATAATCATTATGGGTCACAGGCCAAGTGGTTCATTAATCAATTAAGACATCAAGTAGTTTCCTACTGGCTTCATGCTCTAATCATGCAATTAAAATAAAATAACCATCCTTTAAATGTAAATATTGTCCCTTTCATAACTGCCCGTTTTTAATGTAGCTCACGGTAGCTTAGCTGTCTTTAATGTTTTCCGTCACTATCAGGAATTTGAGGATTAGATTTGCGCCTGATAAGAGGGATTTGCTTATCATCTCCTGTTAATTCAGAGTATTGAAGCAAACTAATGATTTTCTTTTGTTGCATGCAGTTTCTATATGAGCTCCCCTTGGTTGAATACTCCTTAAGACGTTTTATGGCATCCATCACTCATTCAATCACAGGAACATAGACACAATTCACCACGTCTACTCTGACACACATGCACACGCACACGCACACACACACACGCACACACACACACACACACACACACACACACACACACACACACACACACACACACACACACACACACACACACATTATTAAACAAACGATAAACATCAACCGCATCCACACACATGAAACCTCAGACCACATGTATTTAATTAAATTCCTGGATCAAAGCGTCATAAATCTCGTCGGTTATTCATACTGAGCGATAACTTCCATCTGCTGGGGCGGTGTTTTCAGCTGATGTAGCTTGTCTCCCCTTTCATGTCGGGACACACAACAACAACAACAACGACAACAACGACAAGCCGCCGCAATGCGCCCTGACGGTAGTTGTTATAAACGGTAAACATTTCTCTGCCACCCGGCTTCACGGAGAGCAGGGGGCCGTAACAAAGTCAACACGGGGGACTTTGAGCCACCAGCGCCGCCGCGAAAGCCCCCGCCTCGTGCTTCACGCGGCCTGGGAAGCATGCGTGCATCGAATCCAATTGGCATTTCACAGGAGGCATTAGAGTCGGCATAATCAACACACACACACACACACGCACACACACACACACACACACACACACACACACACACACACACACACACACACACACACACACACACACACACACACACACACAGACACACACACACACACACACACACACACACACACACATGAGCATTGCATTGCATCTCCCGGGGATACCAAGAGACATTATCTGTGCTGCCAACTGTACACACATCACTACTGACCTCCACACAGAACCCCTGAGGGCAACGCTGCCATAGCTGTCATTGATCTCTCAACACACACACAAACGCAGAAGCGCACGGTCACATGCACACACACACAAGCGCACTCCCCCCCACACACACACACACACACACACACACACACACACACACACACGCACACACACACACACACACACACACAAGCGCACGCACACACACACACACACACGCATGCGCACACACACACACACACGCACACACACACACAAGCGCACGCACGCATGCACTCACGACACACAAACGCTCCCACACACACACAATCACACACCATTTGATGATCGGTGTTGCCAGTCAGAGGGAGCAGGGCAGATCAATAGCTGCCATCTATCTGCTCCATGCTGATATGAGAGGGGATCATGTGGAACACGAGTGACTGATCTCCGTGGTTCTTTCCAGGCGTTTGTTTCAGGCATTAGCATTCTATAACACAGTACCCGGGGAGGTTGTCTTGCAGTCGCTGGTATGTGTTTCCCTGTCAACACGCCCGTACGCAGTGTATGTCTTTCTGCCATCCGAAAGTTTACATTGATGTTTGCTTTGAAGAGCCTCCTGCCAATCTTTTTTTATTTATCCGTTTTTGAAAACTACACGTTTTTCAAGTTGTTCAAGCAAGCTACTCAAGGGTCTTGGCTGTAATTAACCAAATGACAGAGTTGCATGATATTTGACAAGAATAATGATTATGATTGTAATCAGGCTGCATGGGGTTTGCTATAATAAGCAAGCTTGAGAAGCAAACACTACTGAGAACATAAGGAGGAAACAAATGAGCTCTAGGTTGAAGTTCCACAGCTATGAACCTTCAATCTGCAGTCCTACTGGACCTATGCAAGCCTTTATTTATTTACAGATTTGTATGGTTTCATGGGAAATGGCATCTAGATGTTATATTGTTTGTGTGGGAGCCACAGGGTGGTTTCTGTTTAAACTTAAGGAACAAATAATTAATGCTCCCCTTATTTACAGGGAGTGTGAATGTAATGTTCAAAAGCTGTCAAATCCACAGAGCATTTGTACAATTCCTTGTTTTTATATACTGCATAAAATCGGTCAGCCATGTTTATGCAGTACTATGTATAATGGTTAGGATGGGTTGGAGAAGACACACATACACACACACACACACACACACACACACACACACACACACACACACACACACACACACACACAGAAACAGACACACAGACACACAGACACACAGACACAGACACAGACACACACACAGACACACACACAGACACACACACTGTGTGCAGGTGCAGCAGAGTTGTGCTGGCGGTACCACACTGCTGATCGCTCATTCCTCTGTTGGTTCGAACATAAAGTCAAATCTGCCGCACACCACTCCAACGATGACATACAGTCAGAGCAACTCAGTGAATTGGGAGCCGTTCAATATTGCCTCTTTCTGCCAGATAAGCAAACACACACAAAAAAAACAAGCAACAAACACAGGACTCATACATCAACATTCCCTTAGTGCCTCCATTAAGAGTAATGATGTCCGGGCTAGCATCATCTGTAACCTCCGCAGCCCGCAGGTCCACAATTAAGATTTATGACATACTGCAGGAGTTAATAGGCATTAAATATCTAATGTATGTGCGTGACTGTAATGTATTACGGCCCAGTTTAGGCCATTGCCTGCCCAGAACCCCTCTCTAGTCCTAAGGATGCAGTTTTTTCTGTCTGTCTTTGGATATTAATGATAATGAAACAGCTAGGGGGGAGGTGTACAACATAACAGTCCTCAAAGTAATGCATCTTCATGTTTGGAAAAACGTTGAGGAGGCCGCGGAGAAACACACCACTTCCTCTTGATTACCAAGAGGACGACGATTCCTGTAAACAACCTCCCTAATTCATAGAGAGTGGGTTTTTGACTAGCATGAGGTTTAATTTTTTTTTACTTTTGTATGTTGTTTTTGGTTCAACCTAATTTATCCTTTGGCCATTTCTCTGTGGTCTTTTACCCGCTGGTTCTTTATTAAACTCTGATACGACGGCCGTGCTCATATCCCGCATGGAGAAACGGAGCAGCGTTGTCCATATCATCACATCCGACCACACAAACCCCTCCGTTCCCACAGGAAATTTGGTTTGATACATTGAATTTATTTTCTATGGTCCGTAAACACCAACAAGGAGGATTAAATATGTGTTCAGATGTTCCATGGCTATCGGCTTTATTTATATTCATATATATTCATATTTATATATAAATATATGAATATAGATCCCAGTGCTCTCTCTCTCTCTCTCTCTCTCTCTCTCTCTCTCTCTCTCTCTCTCTCTCTCTCTCTCTCTCTCTCTCTCTCTCTCTCTCTCTCTCTCTCTCTATATATATATATATATATATATATATATACTACTCCTAGTGCTCTATATATATATAGAAAAATATATATATACTACTCCCAGTGCTCTACACATCTCAATTAAATGGAAGAAATGATAGGAAATGAGGAGACCGCACAGACGCTTCATAACACAGGGCGCTTTAGACATGCCGGTGAATTATATGTCCCAGTTTGAAATATAAAATAAAATGGAGAAAGAGAGGGAGGGAGAGAGAGGGTAATTAACATCCTACGTGCGAGGGAAATGGATTGGACAGGAGCAGAAGGAGCACTGGGAGTAGCCTGGAGGTCCGGGCTGGACCTCGTTGAGAGACGAGCCAGAGACGAGCCAGCACAGAGAGGCCCCAGCGAGCCTCACTGAAACCTAGGAGTCCTAATCATCTTTATTACTGTGAAAGCTTTCCTGGCACGGCTCATTCTCCATGCCGAACCAAGGAAGAAAAAAACGAAAAAAATACAAAAAGGCCCACAGTGCTGTCAGTAGGAACAGCATTACAAACCCGATATTGGGCCAAGGGACAGGCGATTATTAGGAAGGGGTTACTCGCTGCTTTTAACAGTTGCACTTTGAGCACCAATCTCTTAACCTGCTATAAAAGCGACAACTTGGAATGTATGTTTCACGTGGAGTCCACTTGGTTCCTTATTGGACTAAACCCTTTCACCGATGTTAGGACAAATGCATTAGCTTGGTAGGCATCCTCTGCTCAGATGGTGTAGATTGGGCCCTTCCACTCCGACGGATTCATCGGATTTGCTCGACGTTCTGATTGTCGTTGTAAAAACTTGTCGTTTTTGTAATATTTATTTTCAATTGCATATTTATTTATTCAATGTACCAGGGAATCCTATTTTCTGCTCGGTGCGGCTCCGTCGTCTCGAATGAACAGGCCACTGATGGTCGGACTATTATGGCTGCGGAGCTAAGCACTCTTGTTGATTTATTTTTAATGAGTTATGCAATTATGGAGGCAATAATATCCATGAGAAGATGAACCGGCGTCAGCTCAGGCCCGCGTTCTGCTGCGTCAACCCCACATTCCTCTCTGGTTTCAGCCCAAGGTGAACTGTTCCTCTGCCACCTAACAACACAACTCATGATTTTTCCGCTGGCAGGGACATTTTCGCTATAGTGCTATGTTCAGTCACTTTCCCTCCCTGGGCCTTTCACACTGAAAAGTGGAAAAGAGTTAAGTGTGCTGTGTGCTTGTGATCACTCGCGTGCTTTTTGTTAATCTGTGCACGTGTGTTTTGATTCCGAGCAGGACATTAATCACTGACACATAGCAGACACAGATCAATGGAGAAGGCTTCCGTCCAGACTCTGCCAAGGAGCATTGTGGGTAAGAGTGATGGGCGACGGGCTGTAAATCAGCGTTTGTCAGGGGGTGTCGGAGGAGACAGATCAGAGGCAGATTTACCACCCCTAAAACCCCTTCCCCTACCGTCGAGGGAAAGAGAGAGATGGAGAGGTGGGCGGGGGTCATCAGCCAAACAATCAAGCCCGACAACAAATTCCACACAAGGGGGGGAACGGACACAAACAACTTCCTGAGATACATTGCTCAGGAGCTCAACGCTGTGAGTTCCTGAGATACATTGTTGACGTAGTACTTTGTTGGTAGAAGGTCCGATGGAGTCAGGACCTTCCAACGTGTTGGTTACCACACGCTTCCATTGGGAGCTCTTGAGGAACAGAACGCTGACTAGATGAATCTGAAAAACACGCTATTTAGCTCTGCTAGATCACGTAATAGATGGGGTTCTGATTCGCTGGCAATGAGGCGACCACTGTGTGTGCCGTTCGTGATGGGAGGGGGGGGGGGGGGGGTATATGCTCATACTGTAATGACTACATCAGCCAAGGCCCCATGTGTTATCTCTGACTGTTGGTAGATAACGTGCTAAGTCTGCAAAAAAAATTCAGAACCATGTGCTAGAGGTAGATAGTGTGTGTGCGTATCTGTGTATGTGGGGGGGGTCATTCTTGTGTGTATTATAAGGTGTTCTCATGACTCCTGCATGTTCAGTTGTTTGGCTGCAGGCTAAAGCATCCCTGCATCTGTGTCTAGTGTGTGTGTGTGTGTGTGGATGTCTAGTGTATGTGTGTCCTTTTTTTTTTTTTTTTGATGACAATACCCATCTCGTTTCCCTCCCTGTGTTCTAGTTCTCTTGGACTTGGGAATGGGATGCTAATCAGAGAAAAGGTATTTTTAGATGTGGATCTTCAATGATTTGATTGTGTTGGAGAGATACTTTCTTTCACAACATGCTTTCACAAACACACACACACACACACACACACACACACACACACACACACACACACACACACACACACACACACACACACACACACATTAAAGACATGAACAAACATTAATTCACACACATGAAGAAACACACACACACACAAACAGGATCAAGGACACACAATCCTTGACATCCTTGAAAAACAACCATATTTAACGTCCTCCTCGTGTGTGTGGCAATGCAGAGTGGTTGCACTGAGAGGGATTGTTTCCCCCTAATTGGATACAAGCCTTCCTGGTAGATCAGATTTATAACAATCACACCCTGTGATTTAAACACTCTGCAGCACTTCTTTACTCATATAATAACACCGACAAATCATAAAGAACAAACGTGACATTCGGCACGTAAAAAAAAGAAATAAAAAAAAAAGGCGTTGGCGTTGACATGAAATAGCATCCACACCACACGCCATTTCCTGTTTAGGCATGAGAAATATATCTCCGCCATAAATATATAATATAAATATATATAATATATTTATTCGCTACTATTCAGGAAATTAAATTAAGAAAAAAAGTGGAAAGCAATGAACCTCATGGGAGTTGTTTTGCAGTAGCGGACTCCAGTGCTGCAGGGGAGCGCGCTGCGGCGATAAGCCGTTGGCTATTACAGGAGAGGCCTGGTTCCAGCCAGACCTGCGCTCTGCCGCTGCCTTTATCAGCAGCCCGCTATAATAAGTTAGCTTCGCCCCTCAGCCTGGACATTGATAACGGTGCCAGTGTGTCTCACGCTTCCAATGTATGCCAGATTGGATTGCACGTGTGTGTCTGTGAGTGTGATTGGAAGGCGATGTGTTTGTGCCTGCGTATGTGCATGTGTGTGTGTGGGGATGGGGGGATTGTGTGTTTGTGTGGTTGTGTGTGTGTATGCGTGTGGATTGGTGAGGGGGTTTGTGTGGTTGTGTGAGTGCATGTGTGTGGATTGGTGAGGGGGGTTGTGTGTGTGGAGGTGTATGTACCTGTGTGTTTGTGGTGGGAAGGTTTTGTGTTTGTGCGTGAGAATATGGTAGGGTGGGGGGGAGCTTGTGTGTTTGTATGTATGTGAATGGGCTGGGAAGGTTGTGTGTGTGTGTGTGTGTGCGTGCATAAACGCATGTGCTAGAGCTTGCATTTGAGGACATGCACGAGTGTGTCCATGCTTGCCAGAGTCCATTCATGTCTACGCGTCTGGAACATTTTCTCATTAGAAGTCCTTGCTTGTCCAGCTCTTCTTCTACTGAGGCCTGTCGTAATCATCGTACGCGGCCTCGTAAAAACAGATGTCCTCATGAATTAGGGAGGTAGCGACTAGCGATGAAAGATTAACCTCGGATCCCAAAGCCAGAACTGTAACACCCTTGTGTCCAATGTCTCGCAAAACGCCGCTCATAATCACAGACTAAATTTGACATTGGATTGTTTTCCTTGTTTATCCTCCATGTCTATTTCCGAGACATCTGTGAACAGGGCCAGTACCAAGGGTCCAAGGGTATCATGCTAGTCAAAAACCCACTAGTCATATCCACATCTCTCTACCCTTCTGTGTAACAAGGCGACTTTGAACAATGATTTGTCCCGGCGGACACAATAACGATGTGAGTTTAATGCGTCTGGATGGTGACTAAAGAAGACAGCTGGCTGAAGCTTTGGTGTCTCGACAACTTAAGACCCACCAGAACACTTAAATCTACTGAGAGCATTCATGATTCTACCGAAATAGAAATACACAAGACTCTAGTTCATGATGAGTGTGAGTGTGTATAGATGTGGTGGTTAATGAAGACAGCAAGGACAAATACAATTGAGGAAATGTACATAGAACAATGCCAATAAGCAAGGCATGAAATACTACAAAAGTAGGTTATAGACACGCTACAGGTGACAGATTAAATCTGTAATCGGGTAAATTGTTCACTGTCAAGATGAATTTTCACTGACACAGCGAGGAGCATGCTTACTAATGATCAATGTTTTGAGGTAAGCACAACATGCCGTCGCATTTATTCCCATAGATGCTTTGTTCTTTGCATACAGGACAAAAGCTATATTAGAATTCCTCTATCCTCTTCCATTTGGTATATAAATGGGCTTTTCTGAGGTACCATAGGCCAGCACTTATAAATAAGTCAGGCTTTTAGATAAACTGGGTTCAAACAACACGTATGCTAATTAAGAACAACGAGAGGATGGGATGTGGCGGCCGAGGAAAGGGATTTGCATGGAAATCGTTCACAACTGACAGGGGGTGGTAAACCCCAATTCGGCCGAGGTTAACCACTGGCAGCCACACATTTACCTTTTTTTATTAAAATGTTACTTATCTGAAAAGGGATTCATAATTGCATGTGCTGACATTTGTGTTGTGTGTTTAAAACGATGTCATCAAAAAAAGCTTTTTTTCCATTCCCCCCCGAAGAATTGACACAAATCTGATTGGAGACATTTCAAAGCACTTATTTCCGTAACAGGATTCATTGACCGGTTTATAATGTAGATATACTTTTATTAGAAATATGACACATTCATCTTGTGCTCTGAAAACTGTACATTAACAAAGAGGCAGCCCCGATTGAAATAAAAACAGGGATGGGAGGTTGTATTGAATTCCAGGACTAAGATCTGAGAGAGAGAGGGAGAGAGAGAGACAGAGAGAGACAGTTGGTGATATCAAAACACACACACACACACGCGCGCGCGCACGCACAACAACACACATCGACATACACACACTCACACTCCGTCACGTACACACAGTTACGTTGTGATGCAGATCAACTTTATAGTCCTGCATTGTGGAGGGGTGAGGGGGACAGGAAGGGGTGAGGGGGGGGTGAGCGTTATCTCAATAACTGTGTTCATATTTCAGAGAATAATAACGATGAGAACAACTATCCCCAAGCACAGTAAGAAATATATTTATAGGCTAAAATCCATTCTTGTAGAACTCTGAAATAATTACATTTTGCTGTACATCAGGACTCCAAGTGAGTCTTGTGCTTTCTCAGTGTGCATCCATCAACGCCCCATTGGTTACTACAGGATCCATACCGTGTGTATATATATATATATCCATATTCATATCTCTGGATACATACACAGCAATATATATAACCCTCATTTTAACTTCCTCATAGAATTCTTTACATACACCATACACACACACACTCAGACACCAAGACATGAGTAACTCTTTTTCTTTTTTTTTGTCTCATCTTGCACCTGCAAAGATCTACTGTGTATGCAATAAAATGTACCAAGCCTGCTTGTACATCAAGCAATCGATGACTGTGACAGTACGCAGCCGCTGACCTTCGACCCCTTCTGCAACTCGCCGAAGATTCAAAAAAGCCAACGTGGTCTGGCGGTGACATCGTCGAGGTCATCGGCCAATGAGAGGTATGTGGAGGGGACGGGGACAGAGACGGGGGGGGCAAGCTGTGCAAGCTGCCAGTGATGACACTGATTGGCCACAAGTGGCCCCAGTGTGCCCCGCCCCAGGCGTGGGGGAGGGATGGGTAGGGGAGGAGAAGGACGAGAGACTCTGTACTTTGGAGCTGCGCGCTAGGTCCCGTTCGGGGTGAGTTCCACACCCTGAGGTTCCGGTGAGAAGCTGAGGTACCCCCCTCACAATGTTATCATTGAGCGCAGGGGGCAGTGAAGGATTACAGTGGAGCAGTACGAACAACAGTCAAAAGGAAATGATGAGGCCCAGGGACAGACTCCTGTCCATCAATGTAACACTGAATGAAGAGCCAGGCAGGGACAGACTCCTGTCCATCACTGAATGAAGACCCAGGGACTGACTCCTGTCCATCACTGAATAAAGACCCAGACAGGGACCGACTCCTGTCCATCACTGAATGAAGACCCAGGCAGGGAAAGACTCCTCTCCATCACTGAATGAAGACCCAGGGACAGACTCCTGTCCATCACTGAATGAAGACCCAGGCAGGGAAAGACTCCTCTCCATCACTGAATGAAGACCCAGGGACAGACACCTGTCCATCACTGAATGAAGACCCAGGGACAGACTCCTGTCCATCACGGTAACACTGAATGAAGACCCAGGCAGGGACTGACTCCTGTCCATCACTGAATAAAGACCCAGGAACAGACTCCTGTCCATCACGGTAACACTGAATGAGGACCCAGGGACAGACTCCTGTCCATCACGGTAACACTGAATGAGGACCCAGGGACAGACTCCTGTCCATCACTGAATGAGGACCCAGGGACAGACTCCTGTCCATCACGGTAACACTGAATGAGGACCCAGGGACAGACTCCTGTCCATCACTGAATGAGGACCCAGGGACAGACTCCTGTCCATCACGGTAACACTGAATGAAGACCCAGGGACTGACTCCTGTCCATCACGGTAACACTATCACCCCCAGTGACAGCGAAGAAGACTGCATGATTGCTTTTAGTTGATGCTGTTGATGCCGACTGCGCAGCATCTTTCCCTTTTCCCTGTGTAAGACTCAATATTCAAGGCCATATATATATATGTGTGTGTATATATATATATATATATATATATATATATATATATATATATATATATATATCCTAAATACATTTTTTTTAGAAAGATAACAAGTTCAGTTGTTTCATTACATAGTTGAAGACAAAAATTAAAATTGTTCCAAGGACAAATGAAACGATATAAAAGTCACCTGTTGTTTCTCAAAGTGCTGCAGGATGTCTCATGTCCGTGACTCCCTGCTCTCCCCCCCCCCCCGCCCCAAACCTCACACCTCTCCTCCTCCTCAACCAATTCCATCCGTTAGCCTCTTGAAAAACAACAACAGAAAAACAGCAACAACATAGGAAACCGAGTTGGGCAGTGCACTTGAGCAGTGTGCGTCTGTATCCCCCCCCCCCCTCCTCTCCCTCCCCCCTCACTGCCACGTTGGTCCAGTCCAGTGGGGGAGGCGGGGTTGAGAGGGGTGAGGGCAGGGGGGTGCGGCACTCTGTTGAAGAGGGGATGGGGTGGGGTGGTGGGGAGGGAGATGATGTCTGAAGGGGGAGGAGGTGGTCGTTGTTGTGGTGTTTGGGAGGGAGGGGGGGGGGGGGGGGAGGGGGGGGGTGGGCTGATTAGGACAGAAGACCAGGGTGTTTTCTCAGCAGTCCGTCTGGTCCGGTTGGTGTCCGTCCGTCTGTCCGTCCCCGGGGGGTCCTCACACCTCAGTCTGCAGGTCCATCAGCTCCTGGCCCACCAGGGGGATGGTGGCGCTGACCTTCTCCCACTCCACCGTCTGCAGCTCCAGGGGCGAGGCGGCCACCGTGTCCAGGTCCTTCCTCACCCAGGACGGGGGGGAGTGGGGCTTACGGATGCCGTCCCAGGGCCTCTTGCTGGGGGTCTGCTGCTTGTCCTGGGGGGGGGGGGGTGTCGTTACCTATCATTAAGTTACCTATGAACTAACTTAATGCTAGCACTTAAATCAAATATTTTGGCTAGTGCAATGTTTCCATTTCTGTTTTGCAGGCATTGAGAACGGTGTTGATATTCTCACTGCCTGCTGTGCTTGACTGCACCGAAATTCAATGAAAAGCTAAAACGACCACGACGGAACAGCATCAACGACCGATTACCACATCACATAAATAGCCACGACCAAAGCAGCGGGCACAACTCTGACTCCAAACATCAGAGGGCTCAGTCTGAGATTGACTTTTATCCACCTTTTTCAAAAGTATATGAGCTATAAATACCAAGGCTAGAGATCTGACAGTAGGTGGACCACCAGGACATTGACAGTAAGGCCCAATCCCATTTCTACCCCTTACCCCTTCCCCTTACCCCTTCCCCTTACCCCTCCCCCTTACCCCTCCCCCTTGTTTTGAAGGGGTAAGGGGAATTTCTAAGAAGAAATAGCGGGAGTATCTTACACTCAGGTTGGTCTTGTCACTGCCGGCAGACGATATGCTCCATCTTTTGGCGGCTTTGCTGTCGACGGGAGGCGACTCTCTGTCCTTGTCTGCAGTGTGGATCTTCCTGTTCAGGTCCTGGAACATGTCCTGGTGCCGTTTCCTGGTGTGCATTATCTTCTGCAGCACGCACGCACACACACATGGGGAGGACAGGAGTGAGCTCAGGAAGACACGTCACCCCACTCGCATCCGACACAACTGCAGATTGACATGCTGAGGTCTATCTTTTATGGTTTCCTTTCATGAGAAATGAATGGCGATGCAAAACAATAGTGGCTGGTTACCCAATGTTTGTTGAATGATGTGGTGAAACCAAAATTACCTCAAAGTCGAGCTCAGCATAGCGTGATTTTCGTCTCTGGGGGCAGAAAAGAGATGAAAATATGTTTTGATATCATACACCTTAAAAAAGAAACACGACAAGTAAGAGAAAGGGTTTTTTCTTGTTTGATTGAACGCAGGCTTCTTTGGTCCTTGACGAGGGAGGGGGAGGGGGACTGGGCCGCGGAAGGGGTTTGCTTGTCTTGCAGCAGTGACTGGTGATAAAAAAAGAACAGAAAGCCTCCGTGGTCGTCTTGCCGAAACTCCGCTGGCACAGGCCTGCGGTAAACAGCTTGTGACCAAGCGACCTTTATGTCCCCTCTCGCCGAGCGGCACGAGGAAGAGCTGACCTTCAGGCGTCTCAGTGGCGGTGGCAGCTGCCGCGTCTGCACTGCATTGTGGGGGATTGTATTTGGCGTCGGCCCTCCCCCCACCGGCCGGAGTCAAAAGACACCAGCAGGCGGATTGTCTTGCCACTAGCCGGCTCATCTATGTGTGTGTGTGTGTGTGTGTGTGTGTGTGTGTGTGTGTGTGCTATCTGTGTCCGCCGCTGGTCTCCACACAGAGAGAACAGAGGGAAAACTGACCTTTTGGAAAAATGACATCTTTGTGGGGGACAAGCTATGCTGAGCTCCTCTTTTTCATATGGAAGTGGTCGGAGTGAAAATAAAGAAAGGGCCTTTTCATATCAGGCAACAAAAAGAAAATAATCTTTTGGAGTTCCCCCGATTTTCTTTCTCAAAGTGAATTAATAAATCAAACTGTGATGACTGGAGTCCTGAGGATGAGGAACATGATGGTGTTTGAATAGGTGATTTGACATGTGGACTCATGCATACGGCGTGCTTGTAGCTCCTCTGCTCTGGACTAACCTCTAGCGAGCTCATGGACAGCGTGGCGATGTTCTCGCCCTTGGACATCCCGTTCCCACCGTCGCCGCCGCCATCGCCCATGTTGTGGCCCATGTTGTGCAGGTTGTGCATGGGCGAGTCTCTCTCCGTGCACGAGACGCTCACCTGGTCGGCCGGCAGGCTCTTCAGCCCGAAGCCCGGCACCCCGTCCGTCCCGGCCGAGTTGGCCAGGTGGACGAGCCGGCTCTGAGGCAGCTGCTCGATGCTCAGGTTGTACTTTGCCGCCGGGTCATCCTTGCCCTTGGAGGGCTTCAGCGTGCCCGAGTTGTTGGTGGGCAGGATGACGTACCCTTGGTTGTTCCCCGGGCCCGGGCCGCCCCCTCCGCCTCCACCGCCGTCTGACCCGCCCCCGCCACCGCCCTCTCCGGCCCCCCGTGGCGGCTCTCCGTCCAGCTGCTTGAAGAGCTCCCCGTCGCAGATGTAGATGGACTTGGCCCCCGGCAGCTCGGTGCTGATGCCCTTGGCGTTGGCGGCGGCGGCCTTGTCCCGGCGCAGGGTCAGCGTGTGGCTGCTGTAGTCAGCCACGTTCTGCAGGTGCACCTTGGCCATGCTGGCTGGCATGGTGTTGAAGTTGGAGCCCTTCTGCAGCGTGAGGGTGCCCGCTGAGGCCTTGTCCTCCCCCTGCAGGGAGGAGCGCTTCATGGGGCCTGAGAGAGAGAGAGAGAGAGAGAGAGAGAGAGAGAGAGAGAGAGAGAGAGAGAGAGAGAGAGAGAGAGAGAGAGATTACTGTGTTTGACTCATAGCCAAAAGGGAACTGGGGTCCCATCGCCAATGTTTCGCACAGCTTCCTAGATGTTGTGCGTTAAACCCTGTTCCTATGTGTATTTGAGTTCACTGCAATTCACTGCAAGTGACTTGCAACAAGGAGACATAGACGGAAAGAGACAGAAGACAAAGCAAATAAGCAACACCACCTAAAAGTCCCGGAAAAGCCACAGACGATACCCTCAGTTCGGCTCAGTTCTCCAGGGGATGGCGGGGAAGTATATTGGTGGAGACTACACCGCCACCACAACCCCCGGGGTCAGGCCATAGTGGCATCCATCAGCCCGCACAATGAGATTTAGGAGATTGGCGAACAACAGCGTTCAGAACCGCCAGCACTAGCCCCACAACCTCACGCCACTCAACCCCAATGAGACTAACACAAACATTTGTCTCCATTTTTCCTGATGCAGCTCACTCTTGAGAATGGGAGTGTATTGAGGCGGAGGGGGGGGGATGTGTCTGTGTCTCCATAGCTGTGTGCTCCAGATGCTTCTTCTGATCGTCTGTCTCGGGAGATAATCAGATCCGGTCTCCCAGCGTGGGCCTGCCAGGAGAGGCCCTTGCTATCTGATTCTGCACCGTAGGGAGGGGACTTCATTATACGGTGTTGGGTGCGGCTCAGACTGCATCCCCTATTTATCTGCATATTACTACTCAACACACAGTCAACTCCCGCCTGCCAGAGCCCTCTATCCTCAATCACGCTGTGCGGCTATCCCAAGCCCTCGTCAAAAACAGGCTTCGGGAAAAAAGGTTCTCAATAACTGAGGACCGGGGATGGCTGGGAATTTGAATGGAATGAACAAACATCTGTTGTGACAATACCGAAGAGCGCTTTGGAAATCACTTGAGACAGCTTGTGGTGGTTATGAAGGGACTTCAGCGTATATGAATACACACGCCCGATCACACACACACATATGCCCACATATTCAAACACATAGCACACACAATGTACTGCTGCAAATTACCTGAGCGACATGCAATATCCACGTCTTTCTCGAAGTCAGTCTGAAAACAAAGGGAAACAAAACACAGTTCTATTATTCACGCAATGGGGACATGAACATACCTAATTATATCAAATGGTTGCCAGGTAGGCTTTTTAACAAAACACAAGAGAAAGTCTCAAAAGGATTCCACAGCTGTGTTCCTTGAGTCTTACAACTAATCACTAATCACATCGATACTGAGAGTGTATCGTCAAACTCAACACGTGAAGCATTTCACATCATCATTGTACCATGAGCTGGGCGTGTCCATTCTGGAAAGATCCTCCCGAGTCTGCGTTGCCGTCCTCCTGGCGGTCCACCACACGACACTTGACTGCCTCTTGGACCTGGACCCCCCAGGGAAACACTGCGTCAGGGTTCCTGCCCTTCTTCCAGTCAAATGATCCCCCAAGCGGCCCCTGGAAAACGAGGCTGTTCCGGGCAGCTGACCCTGCTGTTGTACAACACTCTAGCTCCTCTCCGGTTGCTCCCCTAGCTCCTCTCCTCAAGCTCTACTCCAGTAACTCCTCTAACTCCTGTTGCTCCTCTGTTGTTGCTCCTCTAGCTCCTCTAACTCCAAAAGCTTGTCTTGCTCCTTTAACTCCTCTTATTTCTCTAGCTCCTCTAGTTCCTTAAGTTCCTGACTCCTCTAGCTTCTCTAACTCCTCTAGCTCCTCTATTTATCAACCTCGTCAAGCTTTTAAAGCTTTAAATGCTCTTCCTCCCTCTTTTCCTCTGAAATGTTTGGAGCTTAAAACTGTGTGCCTGTAAATCAAGCAACGGCATGACAAAGTCGTCAGAAATATATTTTTGTTGTTACGCAGCATTTGTAGTTTGCAGAACTGGAGCGTGCCTTGGTTTTTTTTTGTTTTTTTAACTTGTTTGGCTACAAATCCGTTATTTGTCAAAAAGCTGTGACAGTATAGGGGCAAATTTAATTTAGCATTAAGTTAAGTTTTATAATGTGACTTTCTAAAACTTAAAATGTTACAAAATACAAACAAAACCAAAAAAAAACACCAACAACACAAGAAAACTAATTATGTAGCCATCTTATTCATTTATGTGAGGTAATGAATCATCCCCGGGGGGAGGTTGTAACGTCTGTGAGGGCTAGAGAAATAGGTGGTGGGCGAGAGAGAGAGGGAGGCGGCGGCGAGGGTGGGTTGGGGGGGGCGGGGGGGAGGGATGGAGTGGAGGCGTACCTCTCTGCGCAGGATGCAGTGCACCATGACGATGACAAAGCCCTCCAGGGAGTCGAAGACGGCGAAGAGGATCTGGAACAGGGCCGAGCGACGGTCCGTGATGGCCAGCACGGCGGACATCCAGGTCAGGGCGAGCAGCGGCAGCACCACACAGGAGCTCCACAGAGACGCCCTGCAGCACAGCCAAGGGACCCAGCGTGAGCGGGGGAGTAAGACCTTCCTCAGAACCATCACGAGGCTATCTGGGAATGGGCCCGAGTCTACGGTGTTCATCGTATGTTATTTGGGCAATGGCAGCAGATATAAAATTAGCTGTTGACTCGTCTAGAAAAAAATCAGCATGGCAAAAAAACGAATGTCTTTCTTTTAAAACCGCCCATGACTGATATGTTGCTTCTACGCAAAACATTGTCGATATCAATTGTAGAGTAATTCAAATAATTGCTGCCTTTTCACTTAAGATTTAAAAACACCGCAAGACACACATTATACTTAATGGCACGGGCACAAAAAAAAGAAAAAAGGTAAACATACATCCATACTCTGTAGATATATGTGTCTATATTTAACATATATGACATGCATGTATGTTCAAAAAAATGGTCCATTCAAACCATCCATGGGGCTGAGTCTATAAGAACCCCAGAGAAGGAGAGGAGGGAAGGGGGGAGGGGGGGGGGGAGGCGGATCGGGAGGGAATTGCAGAAGGTAAAGATAAAGGAAAATGAGGACAGAAAGAGATGTTGAGTCATAGGATAGCAGTTCCTCCGCCCAAAACTAAAGGGATATACGTTTTTTTATATTTTGTAGTTTTTATCGTGTTTGTGTTCTGACTCAGTGGGACATTTTTGAGGGGGGGGGGGGGGGGGGGGAGACTTTCGTGCATTGTTTTTATAATGTGATCATGTGAATATGTTTTTGTTTTATGACTTTATCTAGAAGAGTAGATAGACATGGACATGGTTTCATGTACCATTACATAACGGTTTGTGCAGAAGTTCTAGAAGTCCCTGGACAGTTACATCACACATACCATGTTTACACACACACACACACACACACACACACAAACACGTTCACTACCTCTTATTGTTGCAATTGAAATGCTCATTAAGAATGTTTCTCTCTCCCTCCCCGAGCCCACAGCCGGGAGACATTTCAATATTGTTAATAATAGCAGAATCTCTGCTCACATGAGTAGACTACCTTCTGTGCATTTAAGCACAAAAATGCACACACTCCTTCGCAACAATATAACTAACGAATAACACAATTGTGAAATGATTAGATAATTTAGTTACTATGTAAGTCATTTGCAGACACACGCATCCACACGGTAACCAAACACGTTCAACATCAAAATGTGTCAGCCTCTAGTGGCCAGTCCCTCTCTTTTTAAAGGCAGAAGGGAGAAGGAAAGGAAGGAAGGAAGGAATGAAGATAGGATCAGGGACATAGAGAGGACCGAGAGGCAGAGAGAAAATGAAGAGAGGAAGAGGCAAGGAGGGACGGGATAGGTAGAATTATAGAGATGGGAGCAGAGGGAGAACGGAGACAAGAAGAGTTAAGGAGTAATAATTAGAAGGAGTAACATGCTGTTACTGGTAGCTGTAGAGAGAGAGAGAGAGAGAGAGAGAGAGAGAGAGAGAGAGAGAGAGAGGGAGAGCGAGGGAGAGATTGAGGGAGAGACAGGAGAGGTAGAGATATAGAGAAGGCAGAGGGGAGAGAACAGAGTTAGGAATAGTTAGGAGTAATAATTAGCGGGACTAACATGGCGTTACTGGTAGCTGTGGTGGACACGTCAGCCGATGAGATAACTCCGCACTTGGCACATTTGAGCGTCATATTGTACAGGGGCACTGTCATCTGACTGCAAAGTCAAATCAACACGCTGTCACATACACAGATACAAATACACCTGCACGCACACATCCCATATTCACCCATACACACACGCACAAACACACACACACACACACACACACACACAACACGTACACAAACGTGCACAGGTGCGTGCACGTGGACTGGACAGGGATGAGCACGGGCAGCTTGTCAGTGATCTCTGACCTGTCTCTCTCTCAGGGCTAGGAGTTGTGTGTTTGCGTGTGTGTGTTGACATTTTCTCCTCTGAATTTATGTCTACAGGGGATGTTGATGATGAGTAGTGAGATTTGACATTATTATGGAAAAAAGGAAATTCCGGTATGATTTTTATCTTTGGTGCTCTTTTCTTCCTTGTTTTAGCATATTTTCTAATTACATATAAACTATAATTCACTAAAAAGGTCTAAATGCACATTTACATTCTCTTTTTAAATATGTTCATAGCAACGTGGAATTACTTGTGCTACTTTGTTTCGTCAGCTCAAACCCTACCTTTACGGAATTAATGCTGGGCACTTAAGCAAGCATCCATCCAACATACAAAAACACACGCACACACACACACACACACACACATGCAATCAGTAGAGCATCATTAACATATGCACTACGACGTCAAAGTGGAGAACTTAATTCTAGTGCTAGAATTGTACAAAACCTATATCTGTGTATGTGCATTACAAAAAACACAAGCAACACAAGGCAGTGTTGTAGCCGCGTGGAGGACTGCTGGTTCTGAGTCTGTTCCACGGCTGCAGTGTTATGATGAAAGACCACCGAGGGAACGATGACCAACGAGACGAGTCCACAACCCAACGTCTCCTCAGCCCCACAACCAGTAAAGTCAAGAGAAGCCAAACCAAATCGATTGCATAGCCCCTGGGTCGCCTAGATTAAATTCACGTAATAGAATGAATTCAATTCCAAGTAAAAGGGCAAAAACACCCTCTAAATGTTTCACAGGCGATGATATTAAAAAGCAATACGATTCTTTTTATAGGGATAAAAAACATTTACCAACATAAATTCCCCTTCTCTTCATGGTGATGGTGTGTGTGTGTGTCTGTGTGTGGGGCTGGGTCAATGGAGCCTGCTACGCTCCCCACCGAAAGCGATAATCGTCACGCACACACACTGACCCCAAGCGTTATTGTGCTTTTGCTGATAATCTGTCCATCGACTCACACGGAATCTGGTTTTCAACTCACAGCTGCCATTAGACAAAGGTGTCACGATGTTAGCCCAACCTAATATCTTTGGAGGGTTTTACCCAAGGACAATCCACAGAGTGTGAACGCCTCCCGGCTTCTGTAAACATGCGTATACGTAATCGCTGAAAGGAATCGGGACTCTCTTGTCTATTTTAACTTTCTCAGCCAATTACCCGTTGACACAGTCTCAGAAGCTGCTCAGGCCCGGCGCAGATGCTTCGTGTGTCTCATTAGATGCTGCACACATTAATTACCTTCATTAAACATGAGATCTGGGCTTTGAACACGGAGAAAACAGCCACCATTGTGTGGCGGTAGGGGGAACAGAGACACCATTGAAGGGGGAGCCTAAGTCAGAGTCCCTACACCAACCCGCTTTGAGCTCAACCACAGCCGGGACAAAACGAACGGGATGCAGGGACGCAGAGTCAAACTGCTGTGCGGTTTTGTGACAGCACCGTTACACAACATTGTTCAATCAGTTATGTTTGAGACCTTGTTCATTTCCCATGGCGGTTCCACAACCAGCTGTCCACAAACACTGGCCTACAAACTATTTATGGTTCAAGACCGTAAACGGAAAGACACATTTTTCCAGATGCAAAGACGTGTTAGTTTACCGAGAGTCTTACACACACACACATACATTCACACCCCCTCATCGTCATTATTACAGATTTTTCTACACCCTAAGTATCAAACATTTAATCCTTTTAACTACTGTATTATTATTGTGAAAATGTCATCGATCATTTAGTTATTTTATCATCTATTTTGTTACGTCAAGAAATTGTCAGAACTCAAACAATAAGGTTAAGTTAATATGTGTTTACTATTGCACTACCAGGTGTTAGGGTAAATTGCAGGGTAAATAGCGAGGGAAGTACTAAGGAGGCCAATCAGAGGTGCTTGCTAGCAGAGTGGAGGCAGCAGGGTTTGGTGATGGGCGGGGCTATTAGCCATACATCAAGAAAAAAGGGTGAGGTGGGCAGATATGTTTTACCCAATCACAGATGACATGGGGGAGGGCCTCTGAGGCTGATGTGTTCCTGATGGGAGAGCCCTGAGTGAGAGAGAGGGGATTCTGTGCAAACATGACTTTTCAGACAGCAAAAATAAAACAAGTACAGTTGAACAAAGAGGTCATTGAAAGGCAAACATTGTTCAAGTTGGTAGATGAGAGAGAGAGAGAGAGAGAGAGAGAGAGAGAGAGAGAGAGAGAGAGAGAGAGAGAGAGAGAGAGAGAGAGGCAGATATAGATAAATTATAACAATTAGACACAACAACACTAAGTAAAGGCCTAACAGCCAACATTCAGGCTAAAGGCAAGCAGGGTGCATGGACGCTGTCATATGTGTAGTTATTTCAACATCAGGCTGTCAATTACTTTTAAAACTTTAAAGGATTCCTGATTTCTATTGCAACTCTTCGCTCCGTTATTAGGACTAAACTCTGCCATGCAGCACCGACAATGTTGTAGTTACTGCAGTAGTGATTTTATGCTGATTGTCCTCACCTTGCAGATGTGAGTCACTACGGGTAAAAGCATTTGCTAAATTGCTACATGCATATCTAAAGGTCTTTTTGAAAACAGTATTACCCTTAATTGACTAAATCTGGCAAGAGAGGAAACTAATGAAAGGCTGAGCGGTCCGAGAGCCTGATGCCATAGTGTGTATTTATATATATATATTTGTTTATCCATGGAGTGAGAATGGATTATACAAACTATATGCTCGGTTAGAAGCGACCCTGCTTCCATTTGCACTAAACGTCCAAACAGGAATAACACAACAACAAAGACAAAGGGGAAAAAGAAACAAATAAATAAATACATAAAATCACATTAAAAGCAACCCCCGCAAATCAATACGAGCTGGAGGAATGTGTAACCAAACACCGACTCCCAAAACAAAGTTAAAACACACAAAGAACTAAAAAACAAAACAACAGGAAAATTAACTCAGGAGGGTGAGATGATCGATCATTGGGTCAATCGTGTAGCAGGACCAGTAACCAGACCGCCTTTTATCGGTCTGATAGCATTCCTTTTTTCATTCTACTAGTACCCTTTTTCGGGCCCCAGGACCCTGCATAGCCAATTCCATTGATCTTAATCGAGATACATTTTTTAAAATGGAAATAATTACTTCTCATCCCGTTGTCGAACTAGATCAAAATTGCCCGTATTTAAGTGGTTGCAATTTCCTGTGAGATATTTCTTGATGGTCTTGAACACAAGGTAATGTTGCTCTGGCTCTGAGCTCTGGATATCATTCCAATCAAAGAACTAGTCCCCCCCCCCCCCCCGCTCCTGGACATCAGGCTGGTTATAGGTCCATAATCAGAATGGATGAGTGGTATATCGCATACCCCGCCCTCTCCTTCAGTTTCATATCAGTTATGCCGTCTTTGGACACCAGTTTGTTAAAAACCAGAATCCCGATCACCATGTTAACCTGGGAAGAAAGAGGAGAGACGTTGTGGTTAAGGAGGAACACAATTCCTAATGCCATCCAGAAATTGATGGCAACGGCCACTGATTAAAAGTAACATGCATGTGAGTTATTCATTCAACTTGGTGGCTGCATTAAGATGCTAAATACCACCATCTAAAATAGCATGGTTATACACATTAAGCATTTAATGAAGTGTAATAGAAAACAATCAAGGAGGAATTCACAACCAACGAGATGGCTTGTACTTTCTGGACACGGAGTGAAATGAGGAAACAATCCTATTTGAGCTCAGCATAGTTTAGTAACATCTCACAGTAGTAATTATATTCTCGCCCAACACAAAGACATTCTGCCCTTGCAAACCTCAGCGATGACATTTAATTAATCCTAGCGGTCAAATAGGTGACCCTGTTACAGTTACTGACTCATCGCCATAATTAGCTTTTTAAATACCTTTACATATTTACACCCTGCTATCAGGGGTCCACAATGGCCAGGATCAAATAAAACAACATGATGACTTTACATGATCAGCCATTGCCTTTGAAAAGTATTTTCAAAGGCAAGTATTGCCTGATGCTTTAAGATTAAGTTAAGACAGGTATGTCTGTTGGCTCGCTGTTGGCTCGGAGCTCTTTAAAAGCAAGCAGAGTTTTAAAAATGTGAAGGGAAGAGCAGAGGGAAAGGGCTTCCTCGGGTTGGCAGTGTCAGAGAGAGGAAGTACCAAGACTACAGCGGCCGCAGGTCCCACAAAGGCATAGAGCAGGCCACCTTCCAGGGAGAGCCAGCAACTAAGAGAGCGAGAGAGAGTGGTGGAGAGAGTGATGGTGAGAGAAAAACAGGGAGAACATAAGAATCAAAAGGCAAGGGCTAAAGCTGTATAGCACAGGGGCAAAGGGAGGTGAGGTCTGTGTCTGATGAAGTTAGGAGGACTAAATGAAATTGAACATGGACGGAATCACTGCAGGGCACTCAGGGTCGACAGCGCCAGAGAGAGTAGGTGGTAGGAACGACCTCAGAGCAACGGGAAGCCGAAGAGTGAATGACCCACTGCGAATTTGTTCCCAACCCCTGGTAACCCTCCCATTTATGCATCGTATTTTCATACCAGAGTTTACCCAACGCAGTATGGGCAAGCCAACCACCCGCCGAGCACAACAAAGTCAGAGCTACTCACTAGTTGGGCGTTCCGTATCCCTTGGCCTTGGTGAAGCCGACGGAGATGGCGACCACCAGGGCAGGAAGACCTGGGGGTTGGGGGAGCGTTGACACACACACACAAGCCGCAACATTAGCCATGATGCACCCAGACAGGTATGGGTGTTTGATAGACGAAGAGAACACGAGACACACGGACGGTTAGAAAGGCTGCCGGCCCCCCTCACACCTACCCCAGCCGAGACACAGGAAGCGCTTGCGTATGATGCGGTTCCTCAAGCGGCCCGTGACCGCCATGTAGGACTGCCACGCCTCCGTCAGCACCCAGCAGAAGGAGGACAGGAAGAAGAAGTGGAGGAACGCAGCCACAAGGGTGCACAACACCTGGGGAGAGAGAGAGAGTCAAAAAGGGTAAGAGAGAGAGATACAAGAAGGGTAAGAGTGAGATAGTCAAGGACGAAAAAGAAAGACAAAAAGGATGAGAGATGGGGGAATTAATTATAATTGGATATTGGCTTCAAATAAGATATTATTACAGATTTTTTTTTTGTATATTCATATATTTGTGGGAGTACGTTCTAAGCGGTTGGCCAGTTCATGTCGTAAGCCAGTTCAGTTCAGTTGTTTCTACCTATTTCAGTTTTTTAGCTACCTATTTTATTTTATAGTAATTTATCTTTTTATAATTTTTTACTTATATACGTTCTTATTAAATTATTTTTTACTTTGTGTTCACTCTGTAAAGTATCTTTGAGTATTTAGAAAACCGCTATATAAGTTGAATGTATTATTATTTATGTGATGTAGACCCTGTTATGGACCCCCCGGGTTGTGGACTGTTTCCTGTCTGCAGACCATTGTGATATAGAAATTAAGCCTTTTTCTTTACTTCCATAAAATTCTAATATGTTTTGTTGTCATTTTGATTAAATATATATATTTTACCTTATCAAGTGTAACTCGGTGTCTATACCCAAACTAAAGCTTTCGCATTCTGCGCCAACGGTCTGAATAAAAGTATTTTGCAGCCTATTAATATGCAGTTTGTGTTAGCTAAATGTAATGCACGCCTCAACAGCCATATTTGGTCAGGCCATAAATGGATCAGATATCAAGGAACGTCGTAAGCGCTCTTGGTTGTGGTGGATGGATGCGTGATACATATCTGACAATAATGTCAGTAATGCATCACGTTTATCAGTGAGAGTTTGACTTGGTACAATAATTATACATGTGATACTCTTATAACTGTTCGAGAACTGTAAAACTGTTACACGATAGGCAAACAACAAACCACGTGGGATACCTATAGAGGCCCAGTGCTCACCTTGTTGCGTGTCTGGGTCTGACCAATGAGAATCAGGGCGTTGGAGGAGATGATTGACAAACAGAAGTTGATGAGGATCACCGACCGTTCAGAGCGAATATACCTTAAGAAAAAGGGTAGAGAATATTATTCTAAAAACAAATACAATAGTACATGTTAATATTACAAGTAAAGCTACAAATTACTAGCAATGCCACAGAGAACATTTTACATGCAATTAGGATTCAATATGGGGCAGGCCAGTCCCATGACCAGGGTGTTGGGTGTGACCCCAAGGTGAAAGGTTCAGGCTATTGAGCCCCTATATCTGCAATCTATCCCTAGGCATCGTTGAGCCAGATGCGTAACCCTTACCTCGTCATTAATGACAAATGAAAAGTAAAATCACTGAAAGGATCACTTTGGATAAAGTCTCTCCCGCACAAAGCACACAGAGTGATTTGGATTCATATTTGAAGCACGTCCCAAAAAAAGAAACTAGAATCCCATTGTTCAAACAGAGCAAAGCAAGCAGAGCAGCAATGTAGCAGGGCTGTACGATTCTTCTCGCTCAAGCCTGTTATGGACACGTCAATTCCAAAAACGTGATGACGGGTGTGTCCGGTGCTTTACAGACCCTCAATAATCGGGGTCGTGTCCTTGGTCGTACTGGTGCATGCGTTGTGGGAGCCTACCTCCAGACAGACACGTAGATGATGATGAGCAGCAGCAGAGTGAGGGAGGACACGCCACAGCCGACGATCAGCGTGACGGACGGGAGCTGTGTTTTATCCATGTTCTGGAGGAAAAGCACACACAGGCAGGGTTGAATATTCAGGGCTCGTAGTGGTGTGATATTCGCACAGAAGGTATTCTGCCCTCACTCCCACTGGCGTGTGCGCGTGTGTGCTTAAAGACACAGATACACTCCGGTGCGCGTGGCTACCAGACAGGCTGTTGTTTAGGTCTTGTCAATGGAGAGCAAGGTGACTTCAAGGTGAATGGAAACAGGATTTTTCCAAAAATATGAAAAAATACACACCTCAACCCCTGGGCATTAGCATACACCACCTACAGTACGGTTAGGTCCACAGAATTTTGCATGCAAACGTCTCATATTCCGTATGTACGCAGACCTCTAATAAAGAAACACAAAGAATGATTTCCTAGTCCTGTGAGCGTTCTCCCCATACTACTGCAGCCATTGTCTTCATCGCTATGGCAACAGTGCAATATGGCAGCCGTTCCTGCAGTAGCTATCACACTGGCACCATGGCGCATTCGTCTTGCGTTTCATATCTGGGTCACACTTGTATAATTACTGTACATGTGTACACACGGACAAACGCACACACGTACATGTTTAGCCAGCCATGCAAAATACTGTATATAGCCCTGTTTAATGAAGCTGGTGATCAGCAAAGAAAGGCTAAAGACTGATAAACGTTAGCATGAACAATCTGAGCTAGCATATATGCTAACTCACATGTCAGGCCAGGGCACAGTGGCAACACCTCCACAGCCTCAGACATGTTTGCTGCAAATAAAAGGTATATGAAACTGCTTATTTTAAAAGACGAGCTGATGACTAAGAGTGAAAGGCAGATTGAAATCCGATTTGTTTTTAGGTTTTTATCCCAATGTAAAAAAAAAAAAGTTATCTCCGTGTTTCCGGTATGTTCCATCCCAGGTGTTTGAGCGGGGGTGCGACGGTGCACTGAGATGATGTGGAAGTGTCTGCTGAGATGATATTTTATGGGGGGGAAGGGGAGACGCGTGGGAGTGAGGGAGGTATGAGGAACAGGGTGAGACGAGGGAGTCTCTCCACGTGGACCCCTCAAGCCACAGATAATTGGCTGAGTTTATAGCCTGTCTTGTCTGCAGGTTTGATGTGTGTGCTGAGGCCAAGTTAATTAAATCCCCCTGATTAATCTACACTGCAGCGACTTCCCCTCCCCCCCCTCCCGCTCTAAAAGCAAAGCAGTTCGGGTGGGTGGGGGTTAGATTATCAGTTCAGTGGAACGGAAAGTCGCTGCTCACACAGAAAACATTTCCTGCTCCTTAGGGCTTGACTACCCATATAGGACTCTACTCTCTCTTTTCTCTTTCGGTTTTTCTGTCTCTCTCTCTCTCTCTCTGTATCTCATTCTCTCTGTCTCAGTCTCTCTCGATGGAGACCGATCGTCCCTAGCAAGGACTGCAGGTGTTACTCGATGCACCCCTCCTCCTCCCCCTGCCCACCCACACAAACACACACACTCGCACCATCATTCCCCCCCCCCCCCCCCCCCCCCCCATATTGGGAACCAAGCACAACCGTCAACTGCAGTTTTTTTCTCCATCCTTTTTCCCTGTATCATTTCTATTGCAAAACTAGCCAACCGACGGTGCCTTCCAAAGCACTTGCTTTGTTCCCCCGTCTGCAGACGCCTGATTGAATTTCATAAAACCTGCAGCAGAATCAAGATTGCGTGTTGGTTGGAACAGCCAAGGTGGCGGAAGGATATATATATATATATATATATATATATATATATATATATATATATATATATATATATATATATGTATATGTAAAAAAAAAAAAAAAAAAAAGCACAAGAGCAGAAGAAGAGACAGATTAGAGTGTGACGATGTATTGCGGAAGCGGCGCAGGGGGGAAATTATGCGAGGAGTTGACTGAGATGTGGAGGAATACAAAGGGATGCGAGAGAGAGGGAGAGGGAGAGAGAGGGAGAAGGGCAGATAGAGGGTGGGTGTTTGTCATGCTAGGGCTGTCGATGGCTAGCTGCAGACGTACAGAGGAGAAAGCCAGGCCCGGTTAGAAGCCATCATGGAGTTGAAAAAGGAATAATTAGCATTGCTAACCATGGCCATAGCAAACCAACATCACAGTGTGTTTGTGGGGGGAGAGAGAACTGGCCTTTTCCATTTCTCTTTTTCTCTTTCTCTTTTTTTCCCCCCATCGTTGGCATGGGGAGCAAGTCAAGCTGCCACCATTTTGCTTCCCTCTGGGCATGTGAAAGCTCCAGACTGCGACAGTGCTGAGAACGGCCTGTCGACTGCCCAGGTAGAGAGAGACAGTGGCTACAGGCAGAGTCAGAGCGGGCTGGCTTCCAACAAGAAGCGGTAGCCATCGTGCTAGCTACTATTAGCACACATGCTGCTAGGCTAGGGGTGATGGGCTTGCAACTCATATGGCACGCGTTGGTGCCCCCCCCCCCCCCCGAGCTCCATGTTAGCGGCAGCGTTCCATACATCTGAGGTTGTACATGTGCATGTTAGAAAACAAGATAGACAGAGCAAACATCATGCGGCATGTTGGAATGCACCCATTTAATATGGTTCCACTCGCACGAAAGCCTTCCATTGGCTGACTAATCTTGGCTTCAGGATACTAGGATACGCAACAGAGAGCAAGATGTTCAAACACACATACACACACACACATGCACACATATTCAATCCCTCACACATTTACATACACACACACACATATACACACACATACAAAGCACAAACCGAAAAAATAAACATACCATGGTCTGCTCAAACCAAACCTTAATTGGCTACCTATGTAAGTTTCCATCCATGTATTGTTGGTGAAGCTGGGCAGTGGGTTAGTTAGTGGGATGCCTCATCTCCTATATCTTTTCTTGAAACAATGCAAGCGACTTTTATCCTTTGCGTCGGCTAGGTCTTTAAGAGGGCCCCGAGTGCCTATGCTGTTACCAGGGCAACAAACAAACTGCATCCAAAGCAATTTCCAGTCTAATAATAACTAATCACATATGAAAAATTCACCAAAAGACCCTGCCCTTTTCCCAGTAGAAACTGTGAAAACATACTTGATCAGTGGAATTCATCAGTGATGTCCATGTCCTTTATCACACATTCTCTCATGGTGCACAGCACAGCAGCAACCACCATCTGAGGTTATATCAGAAATACTGCTATGCTGCCCCAATTTGCAATTTCTAATTTGCATGTCTGCATAGTGTAGGCCCCTAGCCCCAGAGACGTGGAAAACACAAGGAGCGACGCTTTGATTGGCATCGTTGCAATTTAGATTTGAACATCAGTTTGTTAATCAATTGTGGTGCTCCTATGTCTTATTATTAGATATGAGAGATGATGTGCGATTCCTCACACGGCACCCACATCACAATCCTATTAACCATGATGTAATGTATGCAAATCAACACATCTGTCGGTAAACATCCTGTGCGGTGTGCGGTTGAAATGCAGAGGTGACCAACAGCCCGGTGTGGCTTGCCTTGCTGAACAAACGTCAACATATTCAGGGTATATATTCATTTTTTTGAATATGCCCATACGCTTTATTAGTGAAGACACAGAACTGGCTATATACAGTGGTGCCATGTCGAGGGGGAGAGAGAGAGAGATGGAGCGGGAGAGAGGAAGGAGGGGGAGGGAGGGAGCGAGGGATCTGTTGATATGTTACAATGACGCCCTTTTCATAAAACCTGACAGATACATTCACCTAACTCGCAAAACACATTGTTTCGGATACATCAATGTCCAAAAAAAAATAGGTAGGGAGGTGTCGGTGGGACTTACCATGTCAGGATTTAGCCGTGCTAAAATGGCGAAGGTGGACAGTCTGTCACACACGCATTTGGTTCTGAATGAGTCGACGAGCACGGCTCTGCAGCCCTTGGCAGACCACGATCCGAGCAGCGAGGAGCTGCGGAACAGAGAGAGAGAGAGAGAGAGAGAGAGAGAGAGAGAGAGGACGATGCAGCGGTGAATAAAAGCCGCAAAGATATTCAAATCCCCCCACGTTAGAGCTAACTATGAAGCCCTAATCCACGTTACATCTTCGCCGGTCGCGAGCAGAGGCGCAGAACGCAGCGAACGCGGTGATGAACGGTCTCTGTGGCGGGGCGCTGCACAGCTTTCTGCCTGGCCACATTATTATTCCGATAGAGTGGAAACTGAAATATCCCCGAAAATACGTGTGAAAAAAACGAATGGTAACAAAGATATCGAACGCAATTCTTTCAATAGATCTAATACTCGAAACTAACAATTTCATAAAATAATCGGTGTCGTTAATTGGCCCGTTTTTTTTTTTAATTAGGCAACCATATTCGAATCGTAAATTATCCTATAGGCTTCTCCGTAACGACAGCGATTGCGTCTCAATAAACGATTTGAGCACCGCGTGGCTCACTGCCACTTACAGTTAGCAAATAAAACGAAATAATAAACCACTTTATACCTCATTTATAGACCCACACAATATGTAAAATGACCCATTGAATTGGCATTACGATTGAAACACACACACACACACACACACACACACACACACATATATGTGTGTGTGTGTGTGTGTGTGTGTGTGTGTGTGTGTGTGTGTGTGTGTGTGTGTGTGTGTGTGTGTGTGTGTGTGTTTGTGTGTTTGTGTTTCTAAGGCACTAACAATAGCAGTGCTTAGAATAATATTCATCATTCCTGGAGTTTTTAAATCAATAGATTGGATTTTCATCCGCAGGCCTTCCAACCAACTTAAGTACAAAGCAAAGAGCTTTTGCTCCGTGCAACTTGCGCAAAGTACACAGCTGTCAGAGCACAATCCATTAAAATAATAATTTGAGCAAAGATTACACTGTTCAATGCATTTTCCCCTCGTTTTTAAACCTTCTCGTAGCTAGGTTGTATGTACATAGCCTACTCAATAAAACACATTTTAAGATGTTATTCAGACACTTATTTTTCTATCACAACTGCACACAATCTATCTTCCAGTTAAATAGTTGAGTCATGGCCGCAGGTTGTGACATCTTGACTTATCATTCAACCAATTAATTAAACTCTCCCCAATGTCTTTTGCATGAGATTTCTTACACAGTAATGCTACAATATGATACATTCTACAGGTCATCCATCTACTGAATAATTTCAAACACACTAAAATGTCTCAGAAGAGAAAAAATAAGTCAGCCTTCTGAAAACCCATGCAGCAGCTTTTATAGCACAAGGGCAGCATATACAGTACAAATTGATTTCAGAAATGCCTTCAAAGTATCGCACCACAACGCACACAGGCCCTGAAGGAAAATGTCAAAATAAATAAAACAAAACAACTTGAAGCCATCACTGGTACTTGCGGACCAAGGTCTCAAGTTGTTCACAGAGAGTTAAAGTGTCTTAACAGTATTTCTCCCAAACAAATTATCGCTCTGCTTCCAGTAGACTTTAAGCCTGCCGCCAGTGCCAAAACCAAACAGGATTACCCAAAGTGCATCTGGATGACAAATGCTGAAGGGCAACTTGGGCATGAGAAAATCAAGAGAGAGCAGGGAGCAAAAGTGCCGCCCAGAAAAAAAATGGAAAGATGTATGAGAATGTGTGGTTGTGGTGGTGCTTGTCGTGGTGGGGGAGCGAGGGTGGGGACAGGTTTAGAGCAGAGGCTCCATGGCCTCTGGAGAAGGGTTCGCTGCTGACCCTAGCACATCACTTCTGAAAGAAATCCAATATATTACAACTCAGCGCTGTCTCTCTCTGTGGATGACACGGTTAGACCTCTCACTCCATCTCCCTCTCTCTCTCTCTCTCTCTCTCTCTCTCTCTCTCTCTCTCTCTCTCTCTCTCTCTCTCTCTCTCTCTCTCTCTCTCTCTCTCTCTCTCTCTCTCTCTCTCTCTCACACACACACACACACATGGTCGACTCGAGCAAACACGCATGGCCACAGACAGACTTGGCCACAGCCTCTAGACTAGATGGTTCATTATGTGGCAGTCCAGCAGCCCTGCATGGGAGAGCCTCCCCATCCAGAAACAGTGCCATGGAGTAAAAGCCCTGCAGCAATGGAGGCGAAGTCCTGAGTGCATACCCCCCCCCCGCTCCAAGGAATACATTAATCACAAATTAATTTTGCATGGATAATAATCTGATAATGTTCCGTTTATTATACACACTATCAGTTGATCAGTTGACTTTTTGTTCTACTTGATTACTTCGCCATGTCTTCAAAAGGATTTAAGTTGGATGGATTTCATTGTCTTTTTCTTAAGACACGACCAGCTTTTATACCAATGCATTCATATTTAACACCGGAAATGTGACACACACACAAACACAATAATACACATGCATACACACACAAACAAACGCACGCATGCACACCTGGTCGTTTTGTTGTGAGAGAGAGAGAGAGGGAGAGGGAGAGGGAGAGACGCTGAGTGGTTAAATTATTGATTTTTTTCTCAGTTGAAGTGTGGCCCCTTCAACAACCCTCCACACATCTCTTATCAGCAGGACAGGGGCGCCTCCCTCCAATTCTAATTTCTCCCCCAAAATATTAACTCATTTATCACACACTCCACGCCTTCCTCCCCCTCACAGCCTCGGCTCCCTTCACAGCCATGCTGGTACTGATGAGATGCCAGGACTGAGGGAGTAGCGCTGGTACTGATGAGATTCCACCTACGACTTGGGGAACAGATTCCTCTCCCATTCCCTTGTTGCCTCATTTCTTTTCCCTCTTCTTTTACTTCTCTGATTTTAGCTTGCCCATCTTTCTTTACTATCTCTACGGCTTATGGCTTCTTTCCATGCCACTCGTCTCTCTCTCTCTCTCTCCCTCTCTCTCCCTCTCTCTCTTAAAAGCCCTGTTCATACCTTGCAACGTGTGCTGTTCAAGCACTAAATGGATTAAGTCACGGCTGCCATTAGCACAAGTCCTCAACAAACAAGGGACACTCAAGATATATCTTAGCTCACCTGCTTGCTCTGCAAACGACAATCAACTTACTGCTTGGTTTAGTGCAACGGCGGCACTCAACCAAAGCACTACAACAACAATAGCTTGATGATGTAACACTGCTTCATTTCAGATGTGGGCTAGATTGTTTAAATGTTTTTATTTGTGTGTGTGCGTGTTATTGTAATAATTAACATGGACTTATGTGCATGCATATGCAGTCACAGTCTGGTGCTCCGCACCCTGAATGTGGTTGGCTGAGCATCACTGCATATTTATAGTCATTGTGATAAGATCCCCCAGGAAGTATTTTAATGTTGAACTTTCAGACTGTGCTCCTCTGATCTTCCGTTCCACCGTTCGCTAGCTTTAGTCTCACTGTGTGTCCTCCTCACAACCACCATCCCGAACCCCCCAGCTCTCTCTCTGCGTTTTGCCGTTTCTCTGCATTTCTCAAGCGAAAACTTTTTTCCCTCCCTCATTTCTTCTTTTAATCCTCAGACTGAGGCGAATAGCGTTGTGCTCTTCATCTCTGTAACAACAAGTGTACGCACCCATCTAAATGCAAATGTCCAACCTGCACTGCAATAGGGCCACGGGCACGAGATGTTTGTTATTTGTAGTTTCTTTATTTTCCATCTTGCTCTCACACTTGAATATGCACACAACCTCCTTATCCCTGCGTTTAAATAAACAAGCAACTTTGAGGAGCAAGGTGCATTCAAAAGGGTGCTCCAAAATTGGGGTCCCTACAAAGAGCTCAAATTAAAAATTGTTTGCTCTTCTCCCCTTGTCATCCCCCCTTGCCTTGCTTTTCTGGGCAAGGATTCTCTCTCTCTCCCTCTCCCTCCCTCCCTCCCTCAGTCCCTCCCTCCCTCCCTCCCTCCCTCCCTCCCTCTCCCTCTCTCTCTCTCTCTCTCTCTCTCTCTCTCTCTCTCTCTCTCTCTCTCTCTCTCTCTCTCTCTCTCTCTCTCTCTCTCCCTCCCTCCCTCCCTCCCTCTCGCTCTTTCTCTCTCTCTCGCCACCTCTCGGCCTGTATCTCTCTCCCGCTCTTATCACTCCGTTTTGTACCCCGCTCCAAGCTCCCTTACATTTTGACGTGTGGCGGTGAGTGTCATGCGTGGGCCTGGAGATGCAGGGGGTAAAGGAGCGGTGAGCGACACTTCTCATTTTCCACATGGTGCATCGTTGTCAGTGAGGTGTGAGCGCCGACTTTCACGGCGTACCGCACGCAGCCACACACCACGCTCTGCACTTTTAGGCAACAGGGGGGGGGGGGGAGGCCTTGGTAAAGTTTGTGAGCTTAAAGAAGACGAAGGCAGTTTGGATAGACGCACATGAAAATAGGCGGCCGAACGCTTTGCAATCTCTGAAGCTGTGTCAGTTTAGCTGCATGAATGATGACACTAAAACAGAGGAACGTTGGTCGATCACACACAGACACACACTGACACTCAGACTCAACCACAAACACAAACACACACACACAACCACACACACGCACACACACACACACACACACACACACACACACACACACACACACACACACACACACACACACACACACACACACACACACACACACACACACACACAAACACACAATGAAGGGTTTGGTATTCTATTAAGGTGTATTTGTTATTTTACTTTGTTTTCTTTTCACTACCGCAGCCACAAGGTCAATCATCGAGCGGCTGTTTGGATGATCGAATGCACTAAGCGGCAGACTGCCTTACCTGTCACTCTCATCCCACGATATGCAGGTCTGGTTGGTGGTTCCCTGGCCAGGGTTGGGAACAGAAACAGCATTAGTTTGAAATGTGTTGATTAAAAACAACAAATAAATGAAAAACGTCCACAGTTATATCTGCAAAGCACATTGACTCAAGAGCTACCAAAGTGAAATGCAATTGGAAGTATTAGTTGTATAGTTTGGCTTGGGCCGGAGGGGGTATTTTGGAAAGTAACTCACGTTGTAAAGGTGAGAGAATTCCACTTCCACAGGAAGTGAGAGCGATGCCGGTGTTGGCTTGATGGTCACAGACACGATTTTGGAGTTAACCACGGTGTTGTTTCTGGGGAGGACAAAAAAAGAGCCGAATGATTAAAAATTTCACACAATCAAACAGCTTCTTTTAAAAGTGTCTGTTTCCACCCAAGCCGTTTCCACACACCGAGCTAAAATCCCCTAACTGAAGATTTCATCCGAGACAACAGCTCATGCTATTGTCAGAAACGTATATACATTTTAACGTTTGAAAGGTTCTGCTTAGTATGCATTACAATTTCCTATTTTACAGGTACTATCAATCATGTTGAATTGGACCAGGTGGTAGAAGCCATGGAGTGAAATCAAGGAAATGCAGCTTAAATTACTGACAACAAAATCCTACTGTAAGACTGTTTACACCCTTTGTCCTTGTGCCTTCTCAGTTACATTGTACCCTGTATTCAACGTAACCGCGAACAACCAGAGTACCACAATCATTCAACTTAAACATTACTGTCACCTTGTCTCCTTCCTAAAGACCATCCTTTTTAGAGAGCGAGAGAGAGAGAGAGAGAGAGAGAGAGAGAGAGAGAGAGGGAGAGGGGGAGAGGGGGAGAGGGGGAGAGGGGGAGAGGGGGAGAGAGAGCTGTCTAGTGGTTTTGAAAGAAGCCATAATAACCCCTCCTGTAAAAGAACACACCAGGCGAGCTGGATACTAGCATGTGGGAGGACACTTCTCTCTCTCCCTCTCTTCCCTCCCATCATATGTTTTACTGGATCATTATGCAGCATAACCATATTACCATAATGGAGTGCTGCTTACTCCCAACATCCACAGCCCTGCATAATAGAGTCTGCATCCGTGTGTGTGTGTGTGTGTGCAAACAAAAATAACACATGCATGGCTACCCTTATCCATAAACACATCCGCAAACATCAAAACAGAAACAAGCGAAACACAAGAAATGGTACAATTGGAAACTCTTCCTAGGCAGATAATGCCTCTAAAATAAAGGTCAAGAATAGTTCAATCAACTCGCTTCACAGTGTGAAGCACTTCAACATGGCGGTAAAGAGGGATGGAGCATGATGTGCATGCTTTTGCATGAATCCCTCGTTTGAAGTCCAGCGTCCTTACCTCTGCAGCGACAGAATGCTCCCCAGATTTCTGTACAGAACGATGCCGCTCACGAAGGTTGAAGAGTCACCCGAATCTTTAACAGAGGAAAGGACAGTAAGCCCACACTGGAAGGCACATGCCAACATTCACCAAAAAGCCAACCAGCCCAAGCCCTGTTCGAGCAGCAGAGTGGAGAAGAGAGATGCCCCTGGCTTTCAGAGCTCCAGGCTGACCCGACAGAGATGGCCCGCTTTTCCCCAAACTGTGGAGGGAGTAGAAAAACATAAAGATAACACTAGCCCTGCTTGTGTCTTTCTCTTTCCTCCTCCTCCTCCTCCTCCTCCTCCTCCTCCTCCTCCTCCTCCTCCTCCTCCTCCTCCTTCTCCTCCTCCTTCTTCTCCTCCTCACCCTCCTCCTCTATTTCAGCCCCAAGAGTTTTTCCTACTGGAGCTGGCCTACATGACTAGTCAGCTATAAACACTGTCTCACACTCTGTGTCACTGCTGCACATTGCTGCACACTGATGCACACACACACACACACACACACACACACACACACACACACACACACACACACACACACACACACACACACACACACACACACACACACACACACATGCACATACACACAAACACACTCATGCAAAAGTCCCTCATGATGTGCAGACGCAATATGCATGCGTTATTCGAGATGTCCATGGGTGTTTTTCATGACATATAGCAGACATCATTTCATCTACACAACTCTCACAGGTTCCCTCCATCCTCCCACCCACTACTGGGAAGAGTTGAGAGGAGGAAAAGCAAGGAAAGTGACGTTTGTCACAGGTAATGGACTGTCCAAACACCCCCCCCCCCCCCCCCCCCACTAGATAAAGACCAGAGGCGAGGTGATGCCAGGGAGGGACGGCAGGACGGGAGCCAGGGGCAAAGGGGAGCAAGGGCCCCGTTGGCCCTCATCATGCCCCCAGATGATCACCACAGGGCTCCGTCTGCTGCTCGCTCTGAAGATGTTGCAGCCTCTCCGACACTCTCCTCGGCGGAGCTACCAGACAGCCTCAAAGTGCTCTGGGGCAGTGTGAATGCTGCTAGCAACCTATGAGTTCCCCATGGCTGAGGTGCACTACAGAGGAGAATCACTTTGTGTGTGTGTGTGTGTGTGTGCGTGTGCGTGTGCGTGTGCGTGTGTGTGTGTGTGTGTGTGTGTGTGTGTGTGTGTGTGTGTGTGTTATGTAGTGGCTGTATGTTTGCGTGTGCATATGTGTGTGTGTGGTTGGGTGTGTGTATGGATGTGTGTGTGTGTGTGTGTATGTGTTTCTGTGTGGTGTAGCGTACTCTTGAGTCACTGTGCACTGGCTGAAGCCCACTGCTGGGCTCCACCAGATCTTATATAACGCAAACATAATAAAATGAATGAGCCTTCTGGTGGTTGTTGAATACGGAGATACAATCATAACAATACGCAGGTTAGATGCACTCTGTTAATACAAACCTTAATGCAAAATGCAGGCCTAAATATTTTTTCCTATCGTGGAATTAAGAAAAGTAAGTAAAGTTAATTGAAGTACCATGGTGAATATTATTGGCACAATCACTAGATTTAATAAGTGAATATACAATATATAACATATGGCAAAGCTATCATGCAATTTAGTTGACACATTGCAGAAAGCAATGAGCTTATCCAAACACATTCTTTATGCCCCATCTCTGTTGACTGCTGATTCACCAATACGACACAGTGAGGCTTAGTCAATGTTTATGTCAGGGGAAGCACATGTATAAAGTTGATATATTGTGTTCATTAGACATTAAGTATTTGGCTGAGCATATCCATGTGTGTATGTGTGTGCAAGTGTGCGTGTTAGGGCTGTAACGATACACAAACTCACGATTCGGTTTGTATCACGATTTTTGACCCACGGTTCGATACATCCCACGATTTTTTGAAATTTAAAAAGCATTTTATTTAAACAACACATATATACCAATTAACTTAATGTAACATTTAATAACAAATAATTTGGAACACTGAACAGATTTGAACAGAAAGAATACTATTAAAGTATAGCTAAATGAATAAAGAAATAACGTGTGGGAGGATGCTTTTTTCAACTGTTTGGTTGGTTTAGTCAAATATCCTTATTAGCACTACTTATTAGGCTATGTAGCTTAAATAATGACATAATCAGGCCGTATAGAATGCAACATGTTTAATAGCCTAACTTTCAATAGATGGTGAAAAAACTGAAGGTCATGAACGTCGCATTAACGAGGCGTTACGAGTAGCATAGGTGTGTGCGCCAGAATGGTAATGTGCGTCTGCGTGTGTGAGTGACGTCAGCGAGTGAGTGGACGAGCGAGGAGAGCGAGCGGTAGCGCGTGTGTCTAGTGAAGAAGCGAACGAGTCCGGTAGAATAAAGTACCCATCCTGTCAATAATCGGTGGCCGCTTCATTCCGACCTATAAGCAGACAAACTGCCAGTCAAATCACACAAAACACTAGAGACAGGATCACACAGGCCCCCTCTGGATAAATGTCGTTCATATCGCATATGAGCACTTCGACGGCTGTGGAGAAATGCGATCCTCCGTAGCCACGGAGGATTGCAGTCGCATACTTACGGCATCGATAGGAGGGGGCGCTGTCAGCAGACTATTATCTAGACAAATTATTAGCAAATTTCAATCGGACAATTTGACCACAGAGTTAGAAAGGGCGTATCGCGCTTCTGCCTTCTCACACCGCGAGACAGGATCGTGGCTTTGAGTATCGCGATTTTCGGTTTGATACGCGTATCGTTACAGCCCTAGTGCGTGTGCATGTGTATTAATCAAATTGAATGGAAACATGTTCAGCCAATGCCGCGCTGACCGTCAGGTGTCAACAGGTGTCAGTGTTAAATATCTATTTGTGTGTTCGACGGGTGACGGCCGGCGCTATCAAGCCAACCGCTTCAACACACACACACACAGCTCCGAGAGTGCACTCATGCATGAACTTCTGTCCCAGTGGTCTCTCTCTCTGTCGTGCTCTACCAAGGATGTTTGCCTGAATTCCGTTATCCAGCGCTTACAGAAGAGACAGCCCGAGTGCCATTTGAGCCCTTGGAGCCCGGCGGGTCTGTACAATGCGTCAGGCGGGCGAGTGATAAGCTTGACAGGCTGCTTATGTCTCCGCAGCCACGGAGACGAGTCTCCCAGCTGGGAGGAAAATGGCAGCTAATTGCCACTGATTGGCGCCTGTTGACTCCTGATTAGGAGTGACGGGCTAATTATCATGCGGCATAGGTGAGAGGGGCCGCCCGGAGCCGTGAGAATCATCCCAGGTGCCAAACAATCCGCCGGTAAATGCTCGGAACTAGGTTGCAATACTTTAGTTTGTTTTATCTTTTCTCTCGAGTCCCACATATTGTCTGAGGCCAACTTCTGTGACCAGGTTTTGAATTCTGGCCTGTAGTCTAGTCTGGGGGTGATGATGATGTTGGACTCCAAGACCAGAAGGGTTGTTGGCCCGATCCCCAATGTCCCCAGGCTACCTGTTGGCATCACTGTGCAAGATACGTAGCTCTTCTACTTAAAGGTGCTGTCGGTGGGATTTAAGAGCTGTAATTTGCGTGCAATTAGTTTGAAATGGCATAGCCATCCATCAGCTATTAGTGAGTGAAATGCTCTGTGATATCATCTTTTTCAAGTTAACTGCGCCTGCCTCTGTATGAGCTCATTTAGATTAAAGACTGCTCTTGGCTCATTCCTGAACCATCAGGGCATCTCTTCCCTGATTGGTTTGGGGAAATCCATCTCACCTGTCAATCACAGGTGCGGTAATGCGGTACTACATAATACGTACGTTTGACGTTTTCTTTCAAAAATTGCAATCTTCGGCTCTTTTCCCTCTGCTCGTTCTGTTTACAACCCGACTCCTAAATCCTACCTATGCAGCCGGGTTCCTAAATACAAATCACTTTAAGTCGCTTCAGATAACAGTGTCTGCACAATGACTCAGGTGGCAGAAGTAAGCAGTGGTGCTGAACCCACCTGGCTTTCCGTTGGAAAGAATGTTCTTGGAGATGGTGACTCTGTCCTCTGAGCTGCGTGCCCAGTCCACCATGCCCCTCCAGCCCTTCATGGGGAAGCTGATGTCCGCATTGCCCATCACCGGGCGCTTGTGGATGCTAAGCACTGTGGTAGAGAGACAGGTTCCAGAGAGACATAGAAATTATTTTCAGTGTTTCATTCATGACTAGTCATACTGTGTATAAAGATACGTGCACACTCTTGTTATAAATGTTCTGTTTTTCAATTGCTAGTACTGTACAGTTTCCCCCCGCTGTATCTTGTATTCTTAGAGATAGACTAGACAGATTGGTAGATATATAGATAGACAGATAAATGATCAGATGGATGTATGAATAGATCCGATGCGATCGGGACAGATGTTTGCCAGGCCTCTGTGCATGCAGTGTGTGGGTGGGAGTTTTTTACAAAGTTAACAAAGGGACTCAGGGGTCAAATGCTGGTACACCCGTGTTTGACAGCGTGGGTGGCTAGTTGGCTCCAGACAAGCGAACTGGCATAGCTATTAATAGGCCATCAGTCCCCCATTACCCGTCGCTGTCAGTAGCTGTCTACCTACTCAAACCCAACACTGTTTATCTCCATGCCAGCAAGGTCAAGCAAATCAACTGTGCTCACCACAAACTTTATTTTTCCTTGGTTGTACTCAGGGGTAAAATGATTTGTTATTGGACTCAAGCAACAACATCTAGTCATTGTGAATCAATAAGCAGTCGCATTCCCATGAACTTGTCAATTCATATCCATCCTTTGCTATGGCAATAGCCTCTAGGCAGTATTGCCTTGTGCATATGTGTTTCTCGGATATTTCACATGTAACATATTCTGAATGAAAATAAACATGAATATGGCAGAACCTTCCATATAAAAGGTAAAACAGGTAAAGCAGGGCAGCCTTATTATAATATAATAATAATAAATACTGTGATAAGCAGACAGCCCACCTAGGTTTTCGGTGACCTCGTACATGTCCTGGAAGTCTTTCATCCTCAGGCCGATGACGTCCACAAAGTCCTCGATCAGACGAAAGAGCTCCTTGATGTTGGGACCAAGCTGGAACAGATTGGAGTATTTTTGGGTACTTTGGTAAAAAACCCTAACTACCACGAGATCTTGGTTAACACACAGACTCATTCTTCTAATTGTGTCATTCTGTTTCCAATTATGACCAGGAAACGAGTCATGTGGCGGCCCCTTTGGTTTGGTTAAATTTAATAAAAGATTTCATTCATTATTGTTCTTGATAGATGACAATGCATCAACTTTGTTCCCACATGCATCATTTGTCCTGATGTGGCTCCTGAGCCAGTGTGTGAGGCCCCCTAGAGCCAGTCAGCGGACACACACTTCACTAAGGCAAGCATGGGCAAACAGCAAGCTAGAGCGTGGTGACTATGGGCTGCTGAATAGATTCATTAAGTAATTAAGCATGCTACACCAGCCGGATCGCTTTGCCGATGGCTTTGTAAGAATCTAAATTTAAATAATCTTTTATTTTTTATTTGTCCCTCCATTTACTTAGGCACACACCAAGGACATTCTGAACCTTCGTCTAAGCGTGTCTTAGTCCTCTGCCAAGGGGAAGATGTGTGAGTGAGAGAGATGAAGAGGTGTATAGCGCCCTCACCAGCTGTGCCTCTTCCCATCTCTCCCGGTTCTCCTCCATCAGCAGGTTACTAACGGACTGGACAAAGTTCTGAAAAGCAACACAACTGATCAGGCGTGGTCGGGTGGTGAGTGGACTTAGGAGACATAAAGCGCAGTTCACTGAAATCTGAAATGTAAATAATGAAGGTAAATTCGTATCATAATATCTTCTGTTCTCTCGGTCCTGCACACCTACCCGCATGTCAGCGGTGCTGGGGCTGTAGTAGGCCCTTCGGAAGATCTCGGTCATGTTCTTCAAGACGTCTACTATGGCCAGCAGGTCGCCACTGTAGCTGGTCCCGTCACTGGATGTCACCCTCAGCTTAGTCATCACCTCTGAAACTCCATCTCCCACGAGGCCCCGCTGTGCCTTTGACAAGTGTTCCCGAGTCTGACAGAAGGGAGCGGGATCAATTAGCCTTTAGGACCATCGCTCTGGGGGGACACCGATTGGCTTGCTGAGGGCTCATTTTACAGCTTTGTTTCATCTTATGAGCAAACATCTTCTTTCTTTTTTGTTGCTGCATTTCCCTTGAGAGAATCCGGAGCTATAGCGATGTCAGCATAATAAAAAGCCATTTGAAAACAACAACCACCTGTTGAGCTTTTCAAAAACCGACTGCAACAGAACCGGTGTTCTCCCAAATAGCATGCTGTGCTATTCACATGAGAACAGTCAAGCCAGCTCAACAATTACGTATATAATACAGACACTTAATGACTCATTGCATTGTTGGGTCAGTCACCTGACTCACACATGCCAGAACCCCTCTCCCTTCTTACCAGAGTTTGAATGCTACGGTAATCATTCGATATGCACTTCATAAAAGTCGGATTCTCCCAGTAGGCGATGCCTTCCTCGTCGAGCGAGCAACGGCGCAAGATGAGTCCTGTAGGGAGAAGATGACGAAGTGTTTAGAGCAGAGGTCGCCCTTCTGCCGGATGACATAACAGAGGGCCGGGGGTCACTCACCCATCGCGTTGGGCGGGCAGCGAACCGCGGCGGTCTCGCCGGCGGTGGTCATCTTCCACACCACGTTGGAGAAGTTGTCCTCCCCGCATATCTCGTGAGGTTCTACATGCGGAACGGGTGAGAAGGGATGCAGAGGATACATACTTTAAAGTTCTCTCCCTTTCCAACATCTGTCCGTCCGTCTGTCCGTCCGTCCGTCCGTCCGTCCGTCCGTCCGTCCGTCCGTCCGTCCGTCCGTCCGTCCGTCCGTCCGTCCGTCCGTCCGTCCCTCCCCCCACCGCACAGTGACTCAGCAGGGGTCCTACCAGGGCACCTCTTCTCGTTGCACTGCCGGACCTCCTCCTGCTCCCCAGGGCAGGGCTGACCCCCGAAGATGGGCCCAGAGCAGACCCTCTGTCTCTGCTGGCTACCGCCCCCGCACGTCTTAGAACAGCCGGTCCACAAGGTCCACGGCTGCCATTTTCCATCCACTGTAACCAGAGGCCGTATGTTGTGATGATAGGTCATGAATGTACAAGTTTGAGGCAATGCAAGTTAATTAATATAGCAGTAATAAAAGTAATGCAATGTTCTTTACGACCAAATAACCCGCCCCCCCCTCCAAAAAACAATAAATGGTTGTTGGTGAGCGTTTTTAAAATCAATTTTTCGGGGAATTCGAAGAGCAGATCTGTCTTCGCCGCGCTCCCTCGTTACCTGGACAGTCGCCAAGGAAGCAGTCCACTGTCTCCAGCCAGCCTCCGTGGCACTCGGACCCCCCGTAGGAGGGCCCGTTGCACTCCCGCGTGCGCTGGGTGGTCCCGTTGGAGCAGGTCGTGGAGCAGGAGCTCCAACTGGACCACTCGTTCCACACGCCATCCACTGAGCAGGCACAGGGATGGAAGGAGACAACGATTTAACGCAAAGCGAGCCAAGGAGGCATGGTGCATTATTCACATGGGGGGTATTACAACTGATGAACTCTCCATTTGAATTAGCTGATTTGCCCACCAGAGGGGAAAGATACAACTTGCAATGTAATTGCCTTCAAACATAAACAGTTGGATGGATGGAGTATGGATTTGCTTCATTTCATGTGTCGATATGCTATGTACTGTTTTAATGTGACTGTGGTCAAAAGCACATTTCTGCTCCAGGCTGGACAATAAAGTCATATTCTATTATATTCTAACTGTTGTAATCCCTGGTGTGTTGGCTGTTTGGAATGACTGTTTCTTGACCTTATAGCACATTTTGCGTTTTTCATTTTTGTACCCCTTTTTTGAAACATTATCATCGTGAGGGTTTAGTTTGAAAGGGTGTAGTCCAAATATAAACTAAGAATATAATATAGAAAAATCAGTCATAACGACTTAAGAAAAACACTTTTGTCTTTAATATGAATTCACAATAGGGAACCCCATTCATAATGCCTCTCAGCTCATTTCACAATGCAACTCTACCTCACTGTTCCTTGCTCAACACTGAATGAATATGAATGTAATCTCAAAATCTCTCAAAAGAAATCAACTCTTTGAGTACAAAACTGTGTGTCAAGCTGTGTGGCATGAAAAAGACCAATTATGAACCCAATTCTCAAAATAGCCAAGAAAACGATTCCTTACCTGGACAAACCGCAATGTTGCAGAACTTGTTCTGTTTGTCCGGTCCTGGACAGGGGTCTCCCCCAAACTGTGGGGGCTTACAGGAGCGTGTGCGTTCCCGGTGGCCCCGTCCACAGGTGGAGGAGCACAGGCTCCAGGGTGACCACTCGTCCCAGACTCCGTGCACTGCAATCAGAGCGGCTAGGGTATGATTTATAGACAGAAAGACACAGACGAAGCTGCGAGGCAGCGATGCACAGCCTTCACCATGCTGGTTGTTTGTACATGGGGCTCAGAGGTCGCCACAGCGGCCT
>NC_044058.1:17988835-18001335 GCF_902167405.1 Gadus morhua
GCTCACGAGTCCACTTTTATGCCCTTACACATGATTGAAGTGTTTTGCCAGTTGAGTTTGAACAGGTGAGAAGTGAGTTAGATTTGTTTGCAATTAGTTGTTGCGTTTTGAAGGCCAGTGTGATCCAGGTGAACCAAGTGCTAAATTATGAGATTTGTGCTTAGAGTTTAGCAAAAATGTGAAAACAGTGGAATTGTGCTTAGAGTTTAGCACTCTGGAGTCTTGTTGTTGATACATGAGCTTCAAGTTTCCAGAATTGTGTGCATAGTTCAATTTTTTGTGTGCATACAATCGAGAAAAACTGTAATCTGCTGAAACGCACGCACGCACGCACGCACGCACGCACGCACGCACACACACACACACTTTGTAATTGCTCACAAATCAATTTTCTGTGGATGAGGGGGCGGGGGAAGTGGGGGGGAGGCTGTGCTCAAACCAAAGAGCGAAGTGAAGGGAAAGTGTTGAGGGGACAGCACACGCACGCAAACACACATACACACACACACAATCACTCCAGCCCAGTGAACCAGCAGTAATGTCTATGGGTATCATGCTGACATAGAACACAGACAGACAGAGAGAGAGAGAGAGAGAGGCAGAGAGACTGAGGGAGACAGGGAGAGTCTGAGAGAGACAGGTCACGGCAAGCAACAGTTGTGAATGATTCCCTTCCCGATGCACAATGGCACCAGCCATCCCAGTCAATATCTGCCAAGCTCTCTGCTCTCTCAGGGCAGTTCAACTGTTTATCGTTGGATGTGAAATTGCAAATTAGCATTTGTATTTAGTGTGTATGTTAGACCACACCGATCCTGGAAAACATAGGCAGCCTTTGATCTGAGAATTCATAAGTAACAAGAAAGAAATCCTCAGTCAGTCGATAAATCAATGATACATTCACAAACAAAGCTGCAAACGTTCTCTGTTGGCACAGAGAACGCTAGGGGCCACCAGCATTCTGGTGTCGCCACTGTGCACTCTTAGTGGTGTTTAAGGCTAAAGGTTTCAGTATGAGAACAGGCGAGCAACAGCCGGATCCCCTTGAGCTCCCGATTCAGGAAAATTACAGCTTTATTGTGAAAAAAAGGCTTTATGAATACAGAGCAGGCAAACAGAGAGAAAGAGGGAAACAGAGAGAGAGGGTGAGAGGGAGAGAGGGAAAGAGAGAGAGAGGGAGAGAGGAAAACAGAGCGTGAGGAATTGAGAGGGTTCTGGACGGGGGTAGTATTACAATGTATTCTATGTGTGTCTCCCCGAGGACTTTCATTATATTTTCAATAATTCAGAAGGTCTCGTCCCTCTGTCCACCACAGAACCCAAACCACCCCACCGCTACGCAGGAAATCCCCGGTTGACCTTGGTTTGACTTCTAAAACGCTCACACACACAGACACACTCGCACGCACAGAAACACAAACATCGATCCGTGCACGCAGATACACACACCAAAGCATCGTCACACTTCTGCTGTTTCTCTCTGTGCTGCATTGCCTGGCCATTTAAAGTACATTGTAAATATATATTTGCTTTCGCTATTTTATCGCTGTGGGCCGAGCAATTCTGTCCAAATGTTATGAGCGTGTTTATGTGTGTCTGTGTGCCTTTGTGGCGCCCATCTTGCCAGTTTTCCTCAGTGAACTTATACCTAAAGTCACCTTGGCTTCTTATTTAGGAGTGGTTTGATGACTGGAAAGCCATCTCCTGTTCCAGATCTGGTTTCTGTTCCACTTCTAAATAGTCAATACTGGGCATCGTCCCCCAAAGCCCTCCAAACCCTCACAAATCAATGAAGGTGTGGTAACTTTATCTCAAAAAGAGCTTTGCGTATGTCTATGTGTGCTAATAGCTTCTCTCACTCTCTCTCTCTCTCTCTCTCTCTCTCTCTCTCTCTCTCTCTCTCTCTCTCTCGATCTCTCTCTCTCTCTCGATCTCTCTCTCTCTCTCGATCTCTCTCTCTCTCTCTCTCTCTCTCTCTCTCTTTCTGTCTCTTGCTCTCTCTCGCTCTTTCTATGTCACCCTCTCTCTTTCTCTGTCTCCTGCTTGCTCTCCCTCCCATTCTCTTTCCTCAAAATATATTTTTTTGGTGTGTGTGTGTAGTGTGTGCATGTAGTGTGTAGTGTATGTAATGTGTTCATGTGTTTGTGTGTGTTTGTGTATATGTGTTTGTGAATCATACAGATGGTAGAAGGGAGGGGTCGGTGTACATGAATAGAAAGATCTGTTTGGTGATTGTGTGGGGGGTAGAGTCTTGATCTCGCAAAGATAACGTCAAACATGATAAATATAAAAACAACATGAGATACAGACTAAATGTAACTTCATGAAAATACTAAATATTTAAATTTTGTGTGGGCAAAATGTATAGCCGGGTCGCTGAGTATTTGCAGAGTTTGACGGAGAGAGAGAGAGAGAGAGCATTTTCAGAGAGCAAGAGAGCAGCAGTAGAAAGAGAGAGATCAGCAGTAGCAGAGAGTGAGAGAGAACAGCAGTAGACAGAGATAGCAACAGTAGCAGTGAGAGAGAGCAACAGTAGCAGAGTGCAGGAGCAGCAGTAGCAAAGGTTGAGATTGAGCAGCAGTAGCAGAGAGGTAAAGAGAGTAGCAGAGAGAGAGAGCAGCACTAGCAGAGAGAGAGTGCAGCAAAAGAGAGAGAGCAGCAGTAGCAAAGAGAGAGCAGCAGTAGTATATAGAGAGAGAGATCAGCTCTAGCAACGAGAGAGAAAGAGCAGCAGTAGAGAAAGTGAGCGCAGCAGAGAGAGAGAGAGCAACAGTAGTACAGAGAGAGAGAGCAGCGGTAGCAGAGAGAGAACATCAGTAGGAGAGAGAGAGCAGAGGTAGTAGTGAGAGACAGAGCAGCAGTTGAGAGAGAGAGCAGCAGCATTAGAGAGACAGAGCAGCCTTAGAAGAGAAAGAGAGCAGCAGTAGCAAAGAGAGAGACAATGAGACAGAGCAGCAGTTGAGAGAGAGAGAGAGTATTAGAGATAGAGTGAGCAGTAATACAGAGAGAGAGCAGCAGTATTAGAGAGAGAGAGAGAGTGAGCAGCAATACAGAGAGAGAGCAGCAGTAATATATAGAAAGGGAGAGCATTAGTCGTAGAGACAGCAAGAGAGAGCAGCAGTATGGAGAGAGGGAGAGAGAGAACAGCATTAGTTGAGAGAGAGTAAGCAGCAGTAGTAGTAATAGTAGTAGAGAGATAGAGCGGGCAGCATTAGCAGAGAGAGAGTGAGCGAGAGAGATCAGCAGTAGCACAGAGAGAGAGAGCAGGAGCACACGGCTCCTCCATCATGTGGCTGGTGCTGACACCCAGAGGACAGAAGCAGTCAACTGCAGGCGCTAGATAACCAGGTGGAGCCAGCCAGGAACGGAGCGGGGGAGATGAAGGGTTACTGCAATGACAGCAGGAGGACGGGTAAAAAAATGCAAGCACAGATAAGCAGTTGTGCCGAAATGAAAAGAGGGGAAGAGATGGCGGTCTTTTTGGAAATTAAATAGAATATGATAGGATTCCATGTTGACGCAAGCTTTCGCCAGCACACCGTAAAGGGGGACTGTCTCATTCTCGTTTTTTTAGCATATCTCTTGTCCTTAATTGTGAAAGATAATAGCTGGTCGAGTTTCTTTATTGAATAAAAAAATGTGTTGAGAGGAAATAAAAGGCGATATGAGATTCAATTCTGGTCTCGTGCCGTCTGTGTTTGCTCCTCGTTTACGTTTTTTTTTTGCCTTTCTTTACTCCTTTGTTGTCTTGCACTTCCTTGAATTGCACCCAGGGGTGAGAATGTTAAGAGAGTGGGGATAAGTCACCTGAGAAAACAAACGGCATTAATCCACTCCCCACAGTCCTTAATCTGCTCTGACTAAATATTTGAACACGGTTGCCCTCATACTGTCCCATCGTATTGATCCATCACTACAGCCCCGCACCCCCCCTCTCTCTCTCTCTCTCTCTCTCTCTCTCTCTCTCTCTCTCTCTCTCTCTCTCTCTCTCTCTCTCTCTCTACACACATGTCCTCCCCCCTACAGCTTGGAGGCTTAGCCGTGGTGGTCCAGCTGGTTCACACCTCATCAACGACTCACCAGGTGCTCTGCTCCTTTAACCCTGCGCTACATCAGGGACGCTACGTCAACTATCCTCCACCCTCATGCACGTAAGCACTTCCTGTCGTCGGCAAACCCCCCCTTCAATTATGTTGGCGGGGTCTTTCGATTTTTGTTTGTGTTAAAGCGACTCGGTGTAGATATTGTCTATGGCTCATTTGATTTTGGGCTAGACTAGCATGGGACGATGGGATTGGCTGAGTGTCACGTGTCATTGTTGCGGGTCAGGGCCACCAACACCAACGCTTTTAACCGATCAGATGAGTGAGTTTTGCAGCGGGTCGCACCTTTGAAATGGTCTGGTACCCCTGTTAGCCGCTTTCCCCAGACCAATTGTCTGACAACACACCGCCACGCGCCGGTTTCACACGCAGGTCAACCAACCAGAGATTTCAATTCCGAAGATGGATGCCCTCTGGCAGGAGTTGCTGAGAGGAAGGGCTTCAGAGGTTCCTGGTACTGCCCAGTCCCGCTGATGGTGATTTTTTGCCCTCACTTTTTCTCTCCCCGACCCTTCACCTGAACAAAACGTTTTCCCTCCTTTAGAACACCCTCGCAAGAGCTAAAAGCTGAAGCTTAGTTTGAGGAAAGTCACACACAGGTCCTGGTGTGAACCGCGCTGATATCGGCGCCGTCACACACGGGGCAAAATCATCTGCACAGAAAACAACATGGGCTTGTTTCATTGGTGTCTCATTCCCATGGGGTCGCTCCGAGAAGGGCAGACGTCTTCAACTGTGTCTGGTTGGTCCAGCTTGAGAAGGCTTTATTGTTATCGACGATGCTGCTGTTGGTGTTGTTGCTGTTTTGTTTTAGAGAGCAACAATCTGGAGGAGAGGATGGATGGGGCTGGTCTGAGCTGACTCTAACACGAAGAGATGCCATTAGCCTAGCAATAGATGGAGGGATGTTAAGGAGACGGGGGGGTGGTTGATTGTTTAGTGTTTCTTTACAGACCGGGGGTCCGCAGTGTGATGTTGGGCTTCAGGAGACTGAATTGTTCCTATGGTAACAGCAAAGGGTCTCCTTAACTTCAGAGGCTTAAGCCGGGGACACACACTACCAACCACCCACCCTCTCCCTCCCTCTCTGTCCACCTAAACAATTACACGCTGCACCGAAACAGCTCATTTACATCGCTACATAGCAATCTGGACCGGTAGCATATGCAACAGAGCCCATATGCTACCGGTCCACACACACACTCACACACACTCACTCATTCGGGCATCTACTCCGTAACAAACATGCGTAAACACACAGATCGGCCTTACAGAGCCGATCTGTGGTGTCCCACATGCACACACACATAATTGAGCGTGCACACACACACACATTCACGCACATAAAACACACACACACACACACACACACACACATACATGCACACACTTTACAGCACTCTTCGTACATCAGAAGCCCTTGTCTCTCCCACAGAGCGTGGGATGGTGACTGCATTGTGACTCAGAGAGAGAGAGCGGGAGAGACGGAGAGTGAGAGAGAGAAGTAATCAACTGAGAGTGGGGAAGAGAAAGAAAGAATAAGTCAAACTGAGAACAGGGTGAGAAAAATAGATGGAATAACGGGTGGGAGTGTACATTGGTTCAGATCTTCCTCTCTACAGCCCGCTAGGCCATAACTCAGGGCACTGCGGGGGGTGTGGGAAGGCCATATAGAAAGAAGGACGCGTAAAGTCCTCTTACACGTGTTCAGCATCACCACACAAAATATGAGATCATATTCAATAGAAATAGCTTTCCTTGAACCAATGTCATGGAGGAGTCCACTCGGGACTTGTATCTGAATAAATTACATATACTAATATTGTATTACAGGTGTCTGTATTGTAAACCAATTCCAACCCTCTATTATAGAACAAGAATTGGAAAACAAGGTACTAATCCATACAAACTGTGAATCATAGTCACACGCATGCACATACACGCACACGCACAAGCAGACATACACACACAAACGTAAACACACACATACACATACATGCACACACACACATGCACGCAAACAAACCCACACTCACATACATACACCGAAAGCACACACAAGCACACACACACACACACACACACACACACACACACACACACACACACACACACACACACACACACACACACACACACACACACACACACACACACACACAGTATCTGCCTATTTTCTGATAAGTTGGCTGATTATATTGTCAATATTTCTTCTTTGATGAAATGGAGGCAGAAAAAAGATAAGCTTAATCCAAAACTTAATACAACACATAAAAGGGGGACAATAACAGGCATAGCTTCAGATTTCTGAGGCTTTGACAGGAAAATAAATGAGAAAATAAGGACGCCTCAAGTGAAAAATGATCCAATTTCTGTAGTAACTTATCGGCTTACTGGAACACAGTGCGAGACACGATGAATAAGTGAGAAACCTGGGTAGAAGAGAGAGAAAGGGCCAACAGTAGTCGCAGTAACAGGTAGTATCGACTAACTATAGTACCATATAACAGTAGTGATCTTTAGCAGTAGAATCATCTAACCATAGTAAGCATCTGAATCTGTGAGTAAGCTAGTGAAAAATCAATTACGATACAATACCTGTTTACAATATAGTAATTTCCATCCATCATTTGTTTCTATATTAACTATTACACATAGTGCAAGTTCTTGCATTATTTCTATACATATTTTAGATAAATAATGCAATTGTATACATGAGTGACCTTGTTGAAAATGTTTGTGTGAAAACACATCCTACTGACAAGTTGTGTGTCACGTTTCTCATCATTCCCTACAGCTTTGAGATGGTGTGGCTCCTCTTTTTGGTGAGGATTGTTGATTCCCACCAGGTGGGGAGCCATTGGTGAAGCATTTAATCATATCTACAATGCTCTATCATCTGCTTCAGGTAAAGAGTTCACAGTTGTCTTCAGTTTCTATTTGAAAATATTTTTTAATGCAATTTCGAAGTACGAGAGTAATGTACCTCCTTGTAAAAGAGCCTTCGATCGATCAAATAAATGATAACATTTTGTCATGCAGTGTATTATAGCTTGTTGGGAACCCTCAAGGGTTTAAGAGTGCGATGCCAGAGAATGACCACACAATTTTCTTTGTGTTTGATCATGTGCCCATTTGAGGTATTCCTGTGTCTGTGTGTGTGGTGTGTGTGTGTGTGTGTGTGTGTGTGTGTGTGTGTGTGTGTGTGTGTGTGTGTGTGTGTGTGTGTGTGTGTGTGTGTGTGTGTGTGTTTGTGTGTTTGTGTGTGTTTGTTGTTAGTCTGGTTTACAATAGGATGCAGGACCAGTCCGCGCTAATGAGTACTTGTGCTGGACTTGGCAGGCTCAACACAGTGGGTGTGTGCGTTGTGGGTGTGATGTGTGTGTCTGTGTTTTCTGACAGTGTGTCACCTCTGGGTGTCATTCCAGGTGATTTCACCAAGGAGAACAGCTTCTGCAGTCATCCTGCCGAGCCTTCTCTTAACAAGGACATGGGGGCACACACACACACACACACACACACACACACACACACACACACACACACACACACACACACACACACAAACACACACACACACACACACACACACACACACACACACACACACACACACAAACACACACACACACACACACACACACACACACACACACACACACACACACACAAACACTCACTCACTCACTCACTCACTGACTCACACACAGGCGCACACAAACACACACACACACACACGTACCCAGGCACACAATCAGATTCACCTCCAAAAACAGACGCACACTCAAACACAGACATAAACATACACCTGCAGACATTTGCACACACACACACACACACACGTATACTCACCGCACACACACACACACACACACACACACACACACACACACACACACACACACACACACACACACACACACACACACACACACACACACACACACACATATACACATACACACATAGTGTGCACACACCAGTTCCATCAGCTGCATCACCATTCTCTCCATCATGATGGACAGCATGGGGGTGGGGAGCCACCCACTAGTGTAGGACAACCTGCTAGCCCTAACACAAGCACCCAAAAAGCCCACACAGTCCTTTGATACATCTTACACGTATGTGGGCAAACACACCCACTCTCACACACATGCACAGATCACACACACAGGCTCAGAGACAGACATGTTTGCAGACATTGTGTCTCGATGGTTTCCTTGAGGTACAAGACATTACCAACACTCCTGAAAAACAACACGAAAGGGAGAGACCCTGATGAAGTGTGAAATAGAGAAGGAAGAGAGAGAACGAGAGAGAGCATGGAAAGTGCAACGGAAGAGGGGGAGAAAAAGAGATGCGAGCGAGAGAGAGAGAGAGAGTGAGAGTGAGTGAGCGATGAGTGTGAGAGAGATGACAGTGCAAGAGGGGGAGATGAGCCAAAAAGAGATGATCGAGAGACAGCGAGAGGAGAGATGAGAGAGAGAGAGAGAGAGAGAGAGAGAGAGAGAGAGAGAGAGAGAGAGAGAGAGAGAGAGAGAGAGAGAGAGAGAGAGAGAGGGAACGTGTCATCCAAAATGGTGACACGTTTTCTGTCAGAAGTGAAGAGTGGGGGAGTATACCGTTCTCATGTGATGTAGAACTGACCTCTAACTGTTATTCAAAAGAGAATCAGCTAGCAAGGTGGTGGGCCTTTGGTGCTTTTTTTACTCTCTCTGTAATCTTGTTACACTTTCTTACAAATGGAATGAATTGAATGACCTTGCAAGTCCGACACATTTGCAGACACCCTCGCATAGAAAAGAAAAAGGGCCAAATACACACACACACACACACTAACACACACACACACACACACACTAACACACACACACACACACACACACACACACACACACACACACACACACACACACACACACACACACACACACACACACACACACACACAAACACACACACACACACACACACACACACACGCGCGCGCGCGTATACACACGCAGACAAGAAAGAAATTCCCACAGCGTCAATCTGGGAACGACACATTAATCACCAGGCAGTAAGTAAGGGTAAAATCGCTTGATTAAAACATGAATCTTTAATAAGCCCTCAACTGGCCCAGCAGAGGACGGCAGACATTGTCCACTGGCAGGTGGCCTGGAGAAACAGGAAATAGAGAGATAATTCTTCACCATCTAGACAGCCATGGTGTTCTACCAGGGAGATCGACCCCGACTACTGATTTCGATTTCAGCGACTAAGAAGATGTAGGACGTCTTTCACCGGTAAAGTCAGTGATAAGGGATGTGGACATAATTACTGAGAAGTGGATGGAGGGTCCCTTTTTTTTTTATTGATGGTGCTGTCACGGTAGGTAGGTTATCATTTTTCTCTTCAGATCACAGGCCTTATGTCCGTACAGTATCTCCCTTCCCCCAAACTAAACTACAGCTTATTGATATGACTGGTGATTAGAGGAGGGATATTACTCTTACTGCCGAGCCCTGAACTCTAAAACCGGGTCGGTTTTAGCGCAAGCCTCTGTGCCCGCGCTCCGGCCGGCCTTTTGCACTCACAACGGGCCGATGCGGCGACAAAAAACAATTCTGAATATTGCTGACGTAGTCCTTCAAAAACCTTAGACATATGTCTCTGAAAAACCTGGTCAAATATCCTCAACTTCTGCCCAAATCCCTGACAGCAGAGCGGCGGGAGATAAAGTGAGGTGCGTTTAATAACTTTGTCATAAAAGACCGCCACCCCCAGAGTACCCACCCCTCCCCCCTCCCTCCTCTCACCCACTTCTCGTCTCCCGTCAGCCCCCGTACAGGGATCTGCATCACGGCTGCCCGGACTCCACCCCCCCCCCCCCCCCCCCCCCCCTCTCCCGCCATCCCCCGTACAGGGAGCTGCATCACGGCTGCCTCCCCCCCACCCTCCCCCCCTCCCCCACCCCCTCCCCCTCCGTTGGGCGTGGTTCGATCAGCGAGGAGCAATCTGGCCGTCGTCTTCCCTGTCGGTTACCGCCCACACTGCCTCCCTGTGGGGCGAGCTGCATCTCTCACTTTATCTCTCTCGCTCTCTCACTCTCTCTCTCTCTCTCTCTCGCTTTCCTTGTTCACGCACACACACTCACACACACACACACACACACACACACACACATTCAATCAGCTTTTTCTCCTCCACACTCAGCCACCTACACTCAGTCACAAGGGAGCGGTGGGTGGTAGCACACCCATGTGTGTGTGTGTGTGTGTGTGTGTGTGTTTGTGTGTGTGTGTGTGTGTGTGTGTGTGTTGTGTGTGTGTGTGTGTGTGTGTGTGTGTGTGTGAGCGATCCACGCTTTTGAGCATGAAGGGGAGCCAAAGCATTAAACTTTCCGCATCAGAAATACTTACAGAGGTGGGTTGGAACTCCCTTACTGTAAGATTAGCCTCAACGCGGGCGGTTTATTAAGATGTGTGTGTGCATGTGTGTCTGTGTGCATGTGGGTACGTGTGTGTGTGTGTGCGTGTGTGTGTGTACGTTCGTGCGTGTGTGTGTGCGCCAGAGTTCTCCCCCATCTGACCAAACAGATACACATAGAGCCGAGGCAGGTTTATGTTGATTTCTTCCTTCCCTCCACTCATGCTATTTTTGTCACTTCTTATTTCATGCTTTCATGCAAAAAGTCGTCAATAAGAAAAAAAAAAATCTTTCGCATTTTTCTTTATGAACTGCAGCCAGGATCTGGACCAATCTGTCGGATTGAGTCTGCTCATTTCCTCACAATTTTGATTGGATTATATTCCATCCATATTCCATATTTGATTACATCACCCCTACCCCGAGGGCCACACTATCTCTCCAGTAGAAAATAATTCAAATAAACGAAGTAATACGAAAGTAGTTGGGCTGAAAACAAATTATATTAATGATTAACAACAGACAGGATGAATCCATGTGTAATTAATTGGACTGCAGTGTTTAACTCCCTTATATTCCTCGCAGAGTAAACAGCAAAGTAAAAGCCAAACATGGATTACCACAAAAAAAATTTATTCAATTTAGAATGATTTCGTAATGATGCAAAACAGATCCCTTATCACACACAATCTATAATATACACTATGCACCAAACAAACCAAAAACCGTTGTTCTGCATGTTTAGTCTCAACCTTCATAATGCTTGCGATACTGTCTCCTGGTTTGATTTCATATACCAGCAGATAAGACCAGTGTGTGCTGAAGTCTAAGAGTATGTGGTGTTAAAACAAAGGTCAGGCGCCACATAAACTGAGCAGCATGCATCTTGACCTATGCTGAACACTCCCCTTCCCTCTCCCTGCTTTATCTCTCTCTTCTCCTTCCCTTTCAGTCATTCAACATTTTGTTATTGTTTCTCCCTTGCTGTTATTGCGCCTGATGTTTTTTCTCATCAATTCACCGATATGTTCAACCCCGTGCTTTTTTCTCTCTTTCCCTCTCACTCTCCCTCTCGCTGTCTGTCTGTCTCTCTTTCTCCCCCTTATCTCCCTGATCCATCCTTTAATCAGTCACTGCCTCCCCCGCTGTCCACTGTGGAGTGAGGAATGAATCTTCTCCCTCCATGTGGCGGATCAGAGAGTATACACGCACATACACACATGCATGCACACACGCGCTCAATGACTCACATAACCACACATACACTAGTCCTTCACATGCACACACCCTGCATTGCTGCATGTTCCCACTCACACACACACCGACACACAGACACACACACAAACACACACACACATACACACACACACACACACACACACACACACACACACACACACACACACACACACACACACACACACACACACACACACACACACACACACACACACACATAAATCTGCTCCAGTGATTGCTCTGAACGCCTGCTATATGGCCCGTGGTCTTGCTGGCCACTGATGGGCAGATTGGACCGGACACACAGCCAGGACCCTCCTCCCGTCTCCTGTCTGATGCTGCATAGCTACACCTGTGGCTGGGTCTTGCGAAGCTGAGATATGATGGGGTGGTTGGGTGGGGGGAGGGGGGGGGGGGGGGTGCATGTGACTGGAGTGGTGGTCTTGACGTCCTTCATACAGCTGTGGCTTGGATGACATGCTCTTTTCCAGTCCGTTGCGCTCATCCAGTCTGGGCTCCTTCAGCATCTGCAGCACCATTTCTCTTTTGCCCTAATCGCAATCTGCCGGGTCGACCTCATCTGTCCTCCATTCCTCCAATCCCTTCAGGTCACTTCCTCTCAGCTCCTTACATTCAGCTCCCAGCAACTAGCCCCCTTCGCTCTCCACACATATTCACGCACAAGCCTTGTACACACAAATACGCACCCATACCCTCTTGTTCATTCTGTTCTGCTAGTTCTACAAT
>NC_044058.1:18003835-18031335 GCF_902167405.1 Gadus morhua
ACCAGAGGACAGCGGGACACATCAATCAACCCTTTCAATCGGCCGATAAACATTGATCCATTACCCAATTCAACACAATTTAGATGAAACATTTACAGCACTCACCTTGAACCTCTACATCCTTCTCCTTGGCCCCGGGTATACAGTCCGCGTGGAAGACGCCGTTGTGGTCGCAGCTATCCGGCTGGAGCGGCTGTAGCGGAGGTCCCCAGCAGAGGCAGGGCGTCTGCATGATGCCGCAGGGTCTGCTGGAGGTGCTGGACGTCAGGCAGTCCTTCAGCCACTGGCACAGCATCTGGCAGGCGGGCATGCTGGGGTTCCGCTTGCCCACCACCAGGTACTCCGTCTTGAACTCCCCGTCGTCCGATGGCGCCCCGCCCTTTGCGGCCACGCCCCGCCCGCCCACCCTCAACGGCGCCTTCCTCATCTGCAGAAACTGTTTCCCCGCCTCCAGGAACGCCACGGGGGCTGCGTCGGAGTCGCACAGCTTCACCACCTCGTCGAAGCTCTCCATGCCCAGGTAGGTGCGCGTGGTCTCCAGGAAGGACTCGAACTGGAAGGTGCGGAGCTGGGAGGGGGCGCAGCCGTCCGTGGGCTTGGTCACCTTGAGGAATATGGTGTAGCGCCGCGGGTCGGGGTTCTGCAGGGTCCACGAACAGGGCATGGCGGGGAACACCTGGGACGACAGGAAGAAGCCGAAGAAGCGGCTCTGGACCAGGGTGGAGCAGCTGTCCGACTCGGGGCCGGCGGGCGAGGCGTGGCACGGGCGGCCCGTCAGCAGCAGCAGAGCCGAGGATGACAGGTAGAGCGCCAGCATGGAGAGGGACGTCCGCCCCGCGCGGGGAGCTCCGGGACAGCAGCGGGCTGGCATCGTCTCCGACTAAGAGAGGCGCCGACGCGGGCTGAGAAGCTGCGGGAGTAAGGCAGCGGGCTCCGTGGGTCTGGGGGTGGGAAGGGAAGGGGGTGAAAGGCCCGGCGACTGGGTTGGGGGAGGGGGTGGGGGAAAGGGGGGAGGGGGAGTTGAAACTGTGGCTTTCAGAGACGCTGGGTGTCGCCCATGATCGCGTCGCAGAGCCCAAGGTTTCACAGGAACCTGTGGAGGTCAAAAAGGAGTAAGGACGTAAATGTTTACAACAGTTTACACTTTGATATGTTTGCAACACAGTGATCGCTGTCTGCTCTGCTTTGAACTGAGAGCGGGAGCCATAACGCGGCCCACGCAGAACAAAGAAGAACAAAATGGGTTGATGGAGAGGGAAATGTTTGGCTACGTTTCTGTTCATTACGCAAGTTCAGGCTGGTCTCTTCCTGGGAGAGGAACACTCCCCTCAGACGTCTGCGCTCATGTTTTCACTGCCAACTCATTAGTTTATCCAATTAACAGGCACTGAATTATAAAAATGGGAACACCTGCAGCCTTTCATGACTGTACTTTGTTGGGGATGAAGTCATCGAAAGCAATGCAGTGATCTGTAATGGTCCTTCTCTCTCTCTCTCTCTATCCTCTATACGGATATACAGAATAGTAGAATAATATAGTTTAATAGTTAATTAGCACACACGCACACCCCCACACACACACACACAAAGAAAAACAAAAAAATATGCATTATCTTTTTTTTCTTAATTGGCTATCACCCATGGTTGATTCACCATATCTTTGATGTTAATATTATTTACTTTTATTCAAAATATCTGCAGGTGGCAAACAAATTGGTTTCTGTGATGGAAACAAATAATTAACTTGACTTAATCACTTGCACAAACTTTTTTGATTAAAACAATTTCAGAAGTCCACTTCTGCTTCTTAAAATAAGCACGATAAAGTGACGCCAAATAAATGAGTTTTTAGTAGATGTTATAATAGACATGGTGGCAGATGACTTGCTGCAATGGGTCTGAACTTCGGTTTAATCACAGAAGGGCAGTTTATAAATTTGAATTAAAAGGTGACCTCAGTGGGAAGACTAAGGTCACATACAGCCATCCAGCTTCGGTGTGGTCTAGCCAACAACATTGATATCACTGCAGCCCTTTTCCATGACTTTCAAAGGGATTTTGTATGCTTTGTGATAACATTGTTTTCTTATTTTTCTTTTTCATTAACAAGTCTAAATCAAACAACTCAGTTGTTTAATTCACTGATAAATTATGATTTGTTTGTTTTTTTCCATTTCTTTCTATTAATTATAATCACTTTTGTATTGCAGCCAAAAAGCCAAGATAGTTAGAAGTGCTGTTCAAAGATAAGATCTATGCTGGTGATCAGCAGCATCCACTACATCATGTCAGACCTTAATAACAACCAGGCGCACGCTGCCAGGTTGTTGTCATTGGATTTCTGTCCGGCTTCCAAGACACCGATTTCTGATGGAGGCAAACTGCCACAGCTCAATGTGCGCTGTCGTCAAGGACACCAATACCGTGTAGCTTTGCACCAATCAATCATAATGATCTGACACAGTTGCCAAGGGAGATTAAAAGAACCTGGGGACGGGGGAAAGAGATGGAGAACATGTATTAAAATAATTGTGTTGGGAAGAACATGTTATTTTAAGATGTTGTTTAATTACAAAGATAAAGGAAGCGTGTACTGGGTTTATACCCTCCAGTACAGCACAGATGTAACCGGAGGCAGTGTCAGTAAACGATAATTTAAATGTTATGCTGATTAGGTTGAGCGTCACCTGAACTGGAGAAACATGTCGCTTAGCAAAACCAACATAATTGTATGACGTTAATGTGAAATTCGGCACCACAAACAACACAATTGCCTGTGTACATCTTTTGGTAATCCATTGTGTAAAATCCAGAGTGTATGTCGGAGTCAATAGGTTCAATCTTTATAATGTTTTAAATTGTAAATCCTCCATCACATTATTTTGCATGAAGAGGGTTAATAGAGGGCATGCAAACCAGTCTGACAGCGGCACTATAAAAAGCCCTCAATGTTCAGCTTGGTAAATTATGCAGCATTACTTAAATTACATTAAATAAATGCTTCATGAAATTTCCTTCTAAATATTTAAATTACGCTCAAGTCTGCTAAACAAACACGATAAAGTTGGCCGATCTCATTTCCATGATAAAAAAAAAAATCGGGACCAATTAAAAACTGAAAGCACCTCCCTGAGCCTAATAAAAACTAACTTTAAGAAGTAATTCACATTATGGCAATGAACAGACCTTGGTTATGTTAATCTACAGAGCAGTCAATCATTTGTGGTTTGTGTTTTAATCAAAGATATGTTGCTACGTAGCCCATTTAAGGTTATAGGGGTGCGAAGAAGAAATCGGACGAAGGGTTACATTCAGGGGCGTAGCCAGGACATTATTACTGTGGTGGCCAGCTCGGGCCAGTCTTATATTTGGGGTGGCACTTGATTGTCAACGGGGGGAAATATGACACTTTCAATAAGAATAATAAGTCAAAGCTAGATCAAACTAATAGTGCATATATTTCAGTTATCTTTAGACCGTTTTCCCGTTCAGGATTTTTTCATTTTATTTTTTCAGACTCGGGGGGGCCAGCGGGGTGGCCAACCTCTGACCAGGGGGCCCCCCCCATGGCCCCCATGTACATGTACTTTGGGCAACTCTGGGATACAATGTAACATTTCACTTCGGTTACTAATAGTTGAATTTCTATCGGATGGAATGTTCTGTAAATGTAGTTATGGCGATCACGAATGTAGTTATGATGATTCCAAATGTAGTTGTGGTTATCACAGCAGACACATGTATGTTCCTTGTATAAAGCATGAAAAGTCTCACTAAGATATATTTTTTTACCTTTGTGGTGTGTTCTACAAATAAATAGTACATTAATCTGATTAGCCATTCGAAACACCTTCTGACATATTATGATTTCCTTATTTCAACGACATTATTCGGCCATCTTGTTTCTGTACATATTGGCAGGTCGGGCCACAATGATCTTAATGAGGGTTTCATGGTGAGGCCCTTCAGGTTCACCATGGTCTGCACCACCTCCCCTCCACCACCTGTTATTATGAATTCCTCAATGCTATGTTTAATGTATGGTGATTGTGATTCTGGCCTGCACAACGCTGCTGGTCTCCCCTCATTACAGAGCCCTGTCCTGACACGCAAACACACACAAACCCCAAAAGCACACAGACACCCCCCCACACACACACACACATTTCAACATAAAGACCCCCTAAGCGCACACACACACATACACAAAAATACCCCCTACACACACACACACACACAAACACAAAGAGCCCCTACACACACACACACACACACACACACACACACACACACACACACACACACACACACACACACACACACACACACACACACACGTTTCTCCCTTCTCCTACAGCCATACACACACATACAAAACCATCCCCATTTCCAGTACACAAAAAAAACACAGAGACACACACCTAATAAGGATCTCACAGAAAAATCACAAAGAACACAAACACACAGACAGACACACATCCTCCCTCCCCTACACACACACACACACACACACACACACACACACACACACACACACACACACACACACACACACACACACACACACACACACACACACACACACACACACACACACACACAGCCTTTATATGGATCTCACACGCAGACAAAAAGATCCCAAAGATACAGACACACACATCCTCCTTCCCCTACACTCAAACTGAACAAGACTTAAAAAATACTGAGATACTTAACAAGTATAAAAGTGAGGCATGTATGGCACTGTGAATATGAAGGTGGATTTATTTTGTTTAGTGTCATGACTTTGCAGTTAATATGGATAAAATATACAGGAATTCATTATGACAATAATAATTACAATAATTATAAAAAATAAATAAAGATCCTGAGGGACCTACGAAAAAACGAAGAAATAGAACATAGCATAAAAAGGGTAGGTGCAATATCCAAATGCTTCAACCTTCACCTTTCGATCAGTACTATTGATAAGCAATGTCAATGCAGAAATGAAGATGACAACATTGTCTTTTTTTTGTGTGTTTAACTTATGTATATATGTAATGTTGTGAATCTATGTGCTCGAAATAAACTAAAGTACACTAAACTAAACACACACAAACACCCCTAATATGGATCTCACACACAAACACAAAGATCCCAAACACACAGACAAACACATATCCCCCTTCCCCCTTCAAACGCACACACAGACACACCACTAATATGGATCTGGAGTTTGAGGAGCTCAACCTGACACCGGGGAGGTATATGACACGATCTTATCTCGGCCAGAATATTAGGGTTAACACAACCCACCAGTAACCATTAGACATTAAAAAGACATTCCCCCTCAAGCGTTTGAGATGACCTTTTTACGTGAATTAATTTGCAAAAATTGCTTCAACGTATGAAGAGAGAATTGTCTGATAATTATTAATTCCAATATGCGTCGATCTATGTGTTGTGAAAGTTAACTTGTGAATTGTTAATCTACATTTGAATTATTGTGCTATCATATCATATATTTCTACAATTGCATAAACATTCATGTTTATGAATCCAGGATGTGCATTTTCCACGTATACATAAAACAAGTATAAATTGTTTTTCTTTGTAGATATAGTAGTTCAATACAATCAAATAAGAGAAGACATCAAACTACATCAATGACTGGCAAATGAGGCCCCTGATCCACAAATGCACATTCAACAGTTCCCAAGAAGTTGTTTGTCTTCTTTACTAAAACAAATGCGTATGCATACACGAAAAACAATTTTTATTTTCTTTAGGACACTAATCAACTTTAATAAGACACAAGTTGACTCCTTTAAGCAGTAAAAATGATGAGGCAAATCTGACTCTATATCAAAGCAGTGGCCCGTAGAGGAAGAGATCAGCACATCTAACCCGCATGTACGCATTTACCCGAGGCAGCGTTCTTCTCATCCAGACAAGAGGAAGAGAGAAAGTTTTGTTGTAGTTTTAGCACTGCGCGGCCCGGGGTAATTCATTCCTTTTAAGCCTGTGGGCGCGACAGCAAGCAATTAAGACAACAAAGGTGTTGCATTAGCTAGCAGAGAGGCGAACAGGGAATCTATGCAAACACGGCGACGGCCCCTGTCGGTAAGCCAGTTACAATACCCCAATCATGGAGAGATACCTCCCTCCTGCCAGATTCTCTCTGTATGACGGAGACATAAAGAGACTGTGACAGACATACACACACACACAGAGAGAGAGAGAGAGAGAGAGAGAGAGAGAGAGAGAGAGAGAGAGAGAGAGAGAGAGAGAGAGAGAGAGAGAGAGGGAGAGAGAGGGGGGGGAGGGAGAGAGAGAGAGAGAGGGGGGGGGAGAGAGGGAGAGAGAGAGAGAGAGAGAGAGAGAGAGAGAGAGAGAGAGAGAGAGATATGAGGAGAAACACGCGCTGATGAGAAAATGATAGAGTCAGAGGGAGGATTGCAGCTCCTCACCACAGCAGCACCAGGATTAGAGGATGATTAGCTGGGGCCACAAAGGAGTCGGCGTTCACATTCATTACCAGGCCCGGGATGACAAAAAAAGAAAAAACGCCCGAGTCGCAGCGGCGCCTCTGCTATGAAAATACAGATTGCCACACAATTATCTGTCTGCCTTGTTGCATTGTTTATGGTTTCACGGGCAAGATAATTTAGCAGGAAAATCAATTATGCTGGCTCTTTTGGATTGTGAAGCTGTTTACCCGGGGAATTCCATTGATTTCCGAAGCCTTTGATATTTCGCCTAGTCTGAGGCATTTCTATGAAATAGTGTTCGACAGGTGGAGAGATGGAAATAGAGTTGGAGTAAGAAAGGGGTGACTTCCCATCGTTCGCTCCTGGTGTTTTCTACTTGGTGACCCTTTACAGTAAAGGCACATTAATTAATCATTGATTAACATTTGTTAATGCAGCGATATGCATTATTATATAGCATTAGCATAGGGGTTAGGGTAAGGGTTTGGGTTAGTGGGTCATGCTTATAAATAATGTATACATTAATATCTTAGTACTAGGGCACAAAACTAATATAATCTAATTTTCAGCTGGAACATTTTCTTTTTGACCATTTTGTGCATTTTTTAAGGCGAAATCTCTGTTACAAAGTGTTTTTGGGGAGAGACATGCTGCATAAATACATCATGTTTTCAAACTCAAAAATAATCTTTTGAATAATCGTGATTTCAATATTGACCATAATGATCGGGATTATGATTTTTGCCATAATCAAGCAGTCCTACTTAGTACCCTTATTGTTAGTGTTTCCTGCTACTAATTGGTTTGGTTTCAGGAAAGGCAATTTTCAAGTCCTTGTTGAATTATATAAATGCACGGATAAACATGTTTACTTTGATTGCCTTAAATTCACCCGTTTATATTTATTAAAAAAATATGACCCTTCGTCTCTGAACCAAATGAAAAAAGAAAAGTAATATTGACGGTCAAACACGTTCAACCGCCTCACTGTTCCAAACAGAGTACCCATGTCCCGCCCCGCCCGTCCCCCTGACCGCTGGGACAGTACCCCCTCAGTGTCTCTCCAAGCCCTGGAAGTCTGTGTGAGATGGTGAATGTGTGTACTATGGAAAATGTCAAAGCTTTCTCATAAGCAGAGTCCACCACTTAACTCGTACACGCATTGCACACACACATGCATGCATGAGCACACATGCACACACACACACACACACACACACACACACACACACACACACACACACACACACACACACACACACACACACACACACACACACACACACACACACACACACAGTTATACACCATTGTTCAGACTTTCATTTCATTAAAGGTCCCACTGTGCTCCATGTTTAATTGATGAAAATGTTCTTGGAATGCAAAATAATTGGAACCATCCAGTAACATGGACAGGTTTATGTATCTCCCTCCTCAGGGGTGGGGAATTACATGATCCAGATGCAAAAGATGAAGATAATAAATATCCCGAAAATCCAAATTGATAGTGTCTTTGAAGTATTATTTTGTAATGTTGTTTTACTGTGAAATAGCTTTGGCAATGAGTTGGACGACATCCCTCGGAGCTTAGAACCGCCAGAGTGTGACACATCAGGATGGGTCGCGTTCTTCAGTCGATTGGGCGACGCTTTATAAATCACAGCGGAATGCCTCTGAGAAACGTCGCAATTGAGCAGCAACAGTAGGTGCCCAAACTGAAGCCAGCAAAACATGTCTGGGATCAATCTACACACACGTGTTTGGTTGTATGGTGTACGCATGGCCAAGGATCCCTTGGGGGGAAAAGTCCCCTTCAACTTCTGAAAACCCTGTAGTGGTCCCCCTCAATAGAAAATATTTTTAAATAAATAATGTGATTACAGATATATATTTAATTGAAGCCGACTCTGCTTTTTTAATACCTCACACTTAAAACACTTTTTATAGGTTTTATCTTGATGTCCCCCCTACGTATCCTACCCAGTGGTCTGAACCGTTGCATATACTATTGGATCATTATACCTCTATGCCCGTTTTAAAAAAAAAAAGAAGAATATTGCCGCATTTGTGGATGCGTGGCTTTGTAAAATACATAAATATGTATAGTGATGGCCTAAAAGTGATTAATTAATATATATTTGAAGCTACTACTAATGGCTGTGTGTCTGTTACAGCACAGCAGATAATTTGATATACATTAACGATATTAATGATAGCACCTCCAGAAAATTCCATGTTTGTGGTCCCCCACTATGTTGTAATGAGCTTTGCGCCCTTTGGCGTACGTTGTATACAGTCTAAATATAACCAACCTGTCTTTTAGGAGAAAAGGAAACACAAACTGAAAACATACCAAAAAACATTGCTGTTTATATGTTGTTTCCTTGCCTCCTCTGGCTTAAAGGTTCTGGCTTGCTTACGTTGTTTACTTCCAAACGGTCCACGCATCCTTGGGCAAAATGCCCACCTTCTCCTCCTGCCTTTAATCCCCTGCAAATGGCTGTAGTTCAAAGCGTTTCCTAAATGACTCAATCGTCACATAGTAAGTCATTATCCACATCTATCTAATTCGCCATTTGTGGCCTGGAATCTACGTTCATGGGAACACCGACTGTCCCCTCCACTTCCTGCTGGCTGTCCCCGGCCAATCCCTTCTAACTCCAGTCCTTCATACTCCCATCAGCATCATCATCATCATCATCATCATCATCATCATCATCTCTCCCTCCCTCCAGTGGTGGAGTGTTGGAAACAGCTTAGTTCTGCATTACTGGACCTCCCATTAAGGCCTTCCTAACACATCCTTTATGAGCGGGAGAGATGGCACTATTAGCCCCACACCCAGCATCCTCCACCAGCATCCTCCCCCAACCAGCAGCTGCCTGCTCCTGCATGGGGTGTCAAAAGTGTACTCCTACAGCCTAACTGAGAGAGAGAGAGAGAGAGAGAGAGAGAGAGAGAGAGAGAGAGAGAGAGAGAGAGAGAGAGAGAGAGAGAGAGAGAGAGAGAGAGAGCGAGAGAGAACGAGAGAGAGAGAGAGAGAGAGAGAGAGAGAGAGAGAGCGAGAGAGAACGAGAGAGAGAAAGAGAGAGAGAGAGAGAGAGAGAGAGAGAGAGAGAGAGAGAGAGAGAGCGAGAGAGAACGAGAGAGAGAGAGAGAGAGAGAGAGAGAGAGAGAGAGAGCGAGAGAGAACGAGAGAGAGAAAGAGAGAGAGAGAGAGAGAGAGAGAGAGAGAGAGAGAGAGAGAGAGAGAGAGAGAGACAGAGAGAGAGAGAGAGAGAGAGAGAGAGAGAGAGAGAGAGAGAATACACACTCATGGTGTGATGGTTTTACAGAACACTATTGCTGTTAAATGTAGACCTATTTATAGGATTTATTTTTGTATCCAGATGGATATGTACTTCATGTACCTGTCCCTGGATTTAAGGCATGTAACATCAACAATCACCACAACTGTGAGTGTTGTTTTTGTTTTGCGGAGTCATTAACGGCGTGTTAAGGACAAACAGATTCATGACCTTGCCGCAAGCACCATCTGAAACTGCGGTCAAAAGCCGCACTTGGCCCCAAAAGCACCGTAATAGCTGCTATTTCGCCGTTTTAAATGTGTGTGTTTTAAGGTGCGTCCACTCATATCTGTCCATGCATGTGTGTGCATTTGTTTGTGTGCATGTGTTGGAAGGTTGTGGAGAAAATAGAGGGTGGTAGATCCAGAGAGAGAGATAAGGAGAGACCGGACCTATTGCCAACGTAGGATTTAACCAATGGCAATGGGACGGTCTTGTTTACCCTTGGGTTATATTCTACTTATGCATCATCGCCACTTTTTTGTTATTTTTGTTGCATAACCATGTGGATATTTACAGCTTAAGCATTTATTTTGCACATTATGCAGCTATTAAAGTCATTTAAATGCTTAGTTAGGTGCTGCTAATGCAAGCACGTTGTTGAACTAGTATTGTTTACCTGAATAAAAATATAGAGAGGACAAGGACAAGCCACACATCACACATATATATCAGTTATGTGATATAACTTCTTCTGGAAAGTGTGCACAAATGATCAATAAAAAACGACATCATTTACATTTATTTAGCTGAGGCTTTCATCCAAAGCGACTTCAAATAATTAAACCATGAAGTAGAACCCAGAAACTGAAAACATCATGCAAGTACATCCAATGAATCAAATAAGCAATAAGCGGGAAACGCTTCAAGCGCTTTATTATAGAAACAAGAGATATATTTGGGTGATAGTGATGAAACTACCTAATAGTGGTTTGTACTAATTACTCCATTGGATTACAAACCTTGCCAGCCTGCTGCTCTGATGTGTGCTACACCATTTTCTTCAGAAGGATTTTTATATCTCAATCACATCAGAAATATTAACCAAGTCAGTTCAATTGGAACTTTCATTTAGTGTCTTTGATCTCAAAGAAGCCAGGATCAGAGATTAACAGCTCTGTAATGTTAATACTCAAATGCTGTCTAAATGCTTTGTGTTTCCACAAATATATTTGGCTGTCATGTATATCTTAATCTCCCCGGAATAAAAAAAACCTCTTTCCCTCATAGCTCTAACTGTCCTGCTTCATAATTGAGTGAATCAAATTTGATGCATCCATGTGAGGCTATGTAATAGCCTTGTGCACGCACCCGCGCACGCACAAATAGACAATCAAAGACACACACACACACACACACACAGAGACACACAAAACCATGATAATAGCAACTGTATGCTGTGAAAGTGACCTAATGAGGTGGTGTGCCAAGAACTCAATTGACCCTAATCAGCCAATGACCTCATTGGGTCAGCGACCTCACAGCCTGTAAGACACTGACGTCTTCGCAAGCTCGGCCCCATCCAGTGACCTATGGGACACAGAGCACAGTGGTGGCCTGATACACTGAATCACAGTCTGTATCAAGACATCTGGAGTGAATGAGCGAGACTGAGCGGGACAGAGAGGGAGATAGAGCACAGAGAGGGGGAGAGAGGGCGAGAGAGATGGGGGATGAAATGAGCGACAGAGAGAAAGAATAGGAGAGAGAAAACGAGAAGTAAAGGGGGAGAGAGAGAGGGAGGGGCATTGAGAGAATGTGAGATGGAGAAGGAGCGAGTGAGCGAGAGAAAGAGAGAAAGACAGACAGAGACGGACAGAGTTAGAGAATAGAGCACTTATGCGACATTTGGCACTCGTAAGAATGGACAAGGTGTTTCTCCTTTGTGTTATGCGTGAGTGTGAGAGAGCGCGTGAAAGAAAGAAGGAGACAGTCAGACAGGGAGTCAGAGCAAATGGAAAGCCTGTCAGAGTCTGAAGTCTTGATTTGTAACGGTTGAAACTTGTAACAGCTTCTGTGAGAGTGCTCTTGACAGAAGAAGGGAAAAAGATACCACGTGTTTTTGTGGCAATAGACGTACAGGCTACATATCCTCACACCGTAACAGCGATAAAGAATATAGAATCTCGCATATTGCCAGCGTTAGGGGGGTTGATTGAATTCATTTAGTCATACATGTACAGAACACTTGTCTCACACAATCAGCTCATAAATGTTGCAGATAACACTCAAACAAACGCACACAAGCACGCGCATAAGCACACACAAACACACACACACACACACACACACACGCAATCAGACACACACACACACACACACTTGCAAACACACACACACACGGTTCTGATCCCAGTGGGTCTTCCAAAGCCTCCTGGGATGATGAAGCGTGAAGACATCAGGGAGGTATGGCGCACGCTGGGGTAAGACACGACCACAAAGGGCCGATAGAGACCAGCCCTGGCCTGGGCTACGTCTCCACTCAGCTGGGCCTCATGGCTGCACATCAGAGGAACTGTGTGTGGGTGTGGGTGTGCGGGAGTGTGTGTGTGTGTGTGTTTGTGTGTCTGTGCATATTCTTCTGTTTAAATAGGCATGTATGCCTGGTTGGTTACATTAGTGTGTATGTAACCAACTGTATATACGTACGAGTATGTGTGTGTGTGTGTGTGTGTATGTACACCTGTTTTGATGTGTAACCAATTTGTGCTTGTGCATGAACGTGTGTGTGTGCTGTTTGTGCTGCCTCATGCGGGAGTGTGTGTGTGTGTGTGCGTGTGTGTGTGTGTGTGTGTGTGTGTGTGTGTGTGTGTGTGTGTGTGTGTGTGTGTGTGTGTGTGTGTGTGTGTGCTCAGAGTTTTCCCATGCAGTGGTGAAGGCTCCATTGATGGGGATTCATCCCGGGTCCCTCCTCATTGCCATGCAGAGGGGACCCACTGCCCACACTCAGCGGTGACAGCTGAAATATTTACTGCTCTGTTTACGCCAGGGACCCCCACTACCACACTGGCCCACTAGCCCACTACCCCCTACCTCAACCCCCACTCCCCCCCCGCCCCCGCCCCTCTGGCCATACAGACCCATTCATCGGAGATTCATCATTAAAATGCGTTTTCATTACATTTCTAGCAGGAAAACAGCATTTTATTTTCACAATCTTCTTTCAGTGAAAATATATATGAGGATTAGCTTGTTATAACGTTTTCTGTCAATGCTATGGTTTTAATATCGACACTGCTTCCCCTTAACCACGCAGCTTGTGCATGTTTGAATCAATGTCTTTGTGTTGCATGGTCATCTGAGCTGTTATGTGTTATTAGATGATGTTCTTTCAATGCAAAAGTAGATATTTTCTTCTTCTTCTTTGGGACGGGCTCAGTCAAAATAAACCTTCAAAAGGTTTATTTTTTATTTACATTTTGCTTAACAGGACAATCATACCACTTTAAGCATGCTTTACATACCACCTAAAATCAATGAAGACTTTAATAAATGCTTGAATGCAATCAATAAAGTAAAAGGCAGACAATTTTCAGGCAGACAAGACTTCTAAAATGTTCAACATGGGGGTCACAGACCCACAGGAGGTGCTGCAGACACACCATTCATCGGGGCACAGGATGACTGGGATTCAGATAGAGATATCTGCTCTCCTCTCTTTGAATCAGGGCATTAGGGTTAACTCACATTATCAATTTGGAGGATCTAGCCCTACATGACGTGATGAAATTAGTAGGTGACCTGGAGGTCAAGGCGACTTAGGTGTGAGCTAAAGACCTGGGGTCTCTTTTAAATGATGGAGATCCTCATGGATATCTAAGCTTATCAATTTTTGGGCTCTTGCCCTGGAGAAAGCAACTAGTCCATCTCGTGGTGTCTCATTCACTTCTGAGATTTTGAGCTGAAAATGTTCCCAGTTCTACACCCCAGCGAACCAACATGCATATCTGAGATTATGACCTCTATTTCATAACCAAAAGTTAAGATCAAGATGCACATAACTTTTATCAATCTTGTAAGGGGCTTTACGTGGGACTCTTTGACCCCAAATAGATAATCACGACTATCCTTGAGGCCCTCTTTTATATAAAAGAGACCCCAAGTCTCTAGCTATCCCCCAACTCTCCTTGACCCCTAGGTCACCTAATTACATTACTTACTGTAGGGCTGGAGCCTAGAGCCTGGCATGTCTGCCTGGTCCGTCCCAAAGAAAAAGAAATGTTATCCCTGGGTTACTCGAAAATCTACACTGAGTTGACAACACAACGCAAGGAGAAGGATTTAAGCTACATGCAAGCTGCACGGTTTGGGGAGACACAGCGTCCATTTAAATCACCATGGCAACGATAGGAAACTTCACATTAACTGACAAACATTTGAACATCATTCTCGACGTCTTGCTGTTTCCCCTACCAGTCGACAGTGGGCGCTGTATCAGCGAACGCTCATATCGGTCACTTTGACAAACAACTTACTCGGTTGTTTGCCCCTGCTGTCGGTCTGTCTGTATGTCTGTCTTGTCAGTACAGCTCCACACTCATCCGTCCACATCAAAGCTTCCAGCTCCACCTCCTCTTTATTTCAGACGATAATGGAGTGTTCCAGATTTTCTTCCAGTCACGCGAAGTAAAGATATTTGCTCATCCAACAACCATTAACCATTGTGGTACCCTGCCGACAAAATGTCACGGACAGATTTAAGCGTGCAACACCTGCCAAACAACGCTTATTTCAGACGGAGGCGCTGGGGCCCCAAAATCCATATATACTACAGTTTGAATGTGCGTGTGTGTGTATGAGCGTCTGTGTGTGGGTCTTTGTGTGTGTGTCAGAGCGTGAATGGGTGGGCGGTGTGATATATACTACAACACCTGTAGGCTAAAATATATGTAAAAATGAATAGCATGTCTGAATGAGTTGTGTGAGGAGGGGGTGAGTTCTGTCCTGTCGGGCCTCTGTTCTCCATAGTTCCTATAGCTCTCTGTCTTATTGCTTTCTTATCCCGCTTTATTTCACTCAAACTGGCTGTCTGGCCCGGCTGCTTTCAACTTTTGTCACATCACTCAATCCCCCCCTAGATACGTGCACGCACACATGCACACACACACACACACACACACACGCACACACACCCACACACTCATGTATGCATACAGACACACAGACAAACGTAAACATACCCATACACACAGACATACATATACATACACACATACACATACACACACACACACACACATACGCACAAACTGTCACACACACACCAGCACGCACGGCCGCACACACACATGCACATGAAGACATTAACTTGTCAACACAAATACATTCACACACATACATACACAAAGACACAACGAAACCCACACAAACACACACAGAGACACACACACCCTGCCCGCTTCCAATACAACACTTTAAAAGGAGAAAAACATGACAAGCCTTAAGGGCACAATTACCCAGAGCCATCCGCCATTATCATGGTTCCATACGCCCCCCCCCCCCTCCCCCTGCCCCCCCGAGTGATGCCTCTCTGATACCCCTTCATCCTTATGTAGCCCACGGGCAAATATACATCACACACCCAGCCAGCATGTCCGAACCCTATACACTACGCACGCAGCCAGCATGTCATGCTCAGCATAAGCTCAGAGCCAAAACACAGCTTCCTGTAAATAGAGAGATGATTTATCTCTCTAGGTCTATCCATTCATCCGTCCATCTCTCTCTTCCTTCATCTATCTATCTGAGAGAAAACGTATAATATGCATTATGCCGTGATCCTAGGTTAAGGCCTCAGGTAGAACATAGAGCATGATAGTGTGCTAGGCACCTGTAGCACACACACACACACACACACACACACACACACACACACACACACACACACACACACACACACACACACACACACACACACACACACACACACAAACATATACATAAACACACAAACTCACAAACACAGAAACACACATACATAAGCAAATACACACACACACACACACACACACACACACACACACGCGCACACACACACACACACACACACACACATATACAGACAGACAGACACACAAATACATTTGCTTACACATGCACGCACACATTCACACACACAAAGACACACATGCATGCTCAGACAAACACGCACAAACACAGACACAAATACACACACACATACACTTACACAAGCACACAGAGGCACACACACACACACACACGCACACACACACACACAGGCACACCAAGCGTTCAATGACAGCAGCAGCACACAGCTAGCTCCGCTCCCAGCTCGTCGGTTCTAAAGAGCTGTGATCTGAAGCCCGCCTCCTGCTCCTCTCCACTCCCCCCCCCCTCGTCTGTTCCTGTTAGATGCTCATTTGAAACCTGTTCTACTCACAACAACGTCCACATTTAGCAGTTCTGCGCCTCAACTCTGCTCAATTTGTTTCTGTAATCAGAGCTGATTTTTCTGGGGAATGAAAGGAGCTGGAACACGTTTGTGAGGAGTGATATTAACGCTTCAAAATAACCCATTAGTTATAAAGGATGATTCAAATGAACCTCTTTGTTATTGAAATTATGACATATCCCATAACCATATTATTATACAAAACTTTTTTTATTATGATTATAATTAATATTATTTAAATCAATAAACATCTATCGTCTAATTCCATTGGGGTTAGGAAGTAATTGTACAAAAATATATGCTAATGAAAGATCACAAGCTTAATGTTGACAAGATAAACCTATTCTCCATCCATCTCTTTCTCTCTCTCTCTATCCTGGACCAGCCACATCGTCCACCCACACTCTGACTGCTCAGCCTTGCCAAGAGTCACTCGTCTGAGAGAACCGACAATAAAAATGGGGAACATACAGAGCAGTGAAAGGGGAAAGGGGTGGTGGAAGAGGAGGCGGAAGAGGCGGCGAAAGATAAGCCTAACAACTGCAGAGAAAACCTGAGTGGCGACCGAGGCTTTCACTGTCGAGGGGTTCAACACATTGCACCGGCTGATCGGTCAGGCTCGACTCCATACAGGGGGAGGGGAGATGAGATGGGGCGAGGAGAAGGGAGGAGAGAGGAGAGGGTTAGAGGAGAGGAGGAGAGACAAGGAGAGGGGAGAGGAGGGGAGGAGACGAGACGAGACAGAGGAAGGGACGAGGAGGCAGACGAGAGGAGTGGTGAAGGAGAGGAGGAGAGAGAAGGGGGAGTTGAGAGTTGAAGTGAGCAACACGGTGAACACAATGAAATAAGGAGGCAGTAAGAGTGGAGGAAACGTGAAACACAACAGAGGGTAATGAAAGGAGGCAAACAAGCAGCGAGATAGGACAAAAAACATCAGGAGGGAAAAACCTATTGTGTTTCCTTTGTTTGGCCCAGCTCGAAAGCAGAACATAACAGCACAACAACACATTAGCCATGACTTCAGCAGGAACAAAAACATGCAGAGCTCGGTATGCAGCTGTGGTGGGCCTTAAGACAGAGACCACATTAGGGACCTAATGAGACGTGGCGTGTCGCGGTCACAAAGAAACGTCTCTCTTCTTTCTTCTGCGCGGTTCCACCGAGCTGACGGGGCTTTTATGTGAACCGACAGCGTTTTACAACCACGTGTTTACTTTATTCGATTTTTCAAAAACAACAAGACAAATGGAGGCACGGGAGGACGTTGGAAAACCTCTGTGCGTCTAAACACGTTGCGTCACGGAAAGACAAATTGTCGGCAGATGCTTCGGTCGATATGTGAGCGTGGGAGGGGTGGCGGGGGGGGGGGGCACAAAAAAAGAAACCCCTCTATCAAGTTTTATGAGGGAGACAATTGGGCACAGCTGAGTCCTCGATAGCATCTGCTCTGCAACGAGGCAGTCCGCCGCCAGTAGCACGAGGAACACAGCCCTACCTTCCATACTGCATGAGCCTGCCACGAACAGTCAGGGCTGAAGACATCACACCCTCTGAAACTTTAATGTCCCACTAAGTGTCCGAAGTCACAAGGGTCATGAATTGGGGAACAATCAAGAGGCTGGACCGGCCGTCTGACACACAGGGCACTTAACCCTAGTGGGTCCACGTGCTTAAGGGGGCTGGCTACACAACTAACCAGCCTTCTTTTTATTATTTTCTTCATTTTGTTACATTTCGCCCCTTAACACTGCTAAAGAGCGAAACCAGCCGGTGGATAATATTGTATGTTTTTTATTTTTTTATTACCTTGTATAAAGGCGCACAAGGCTGGGCCCAAGGCTTTGGTACTAACGTCGAGAGGGCTTTGGGATCTCTCCGTGGCCGTACGCAGGCATAGCAGAGCGGCATTGAGCTCGGCCCGCGGCCACACCGTATGTACCACTGACGGCACGGAGAGGCACTGGGAGTTTATATTATGCTATAATATCTATCGCCCGCGGCTCCTACTGCGACCCAATAAAAACATAAGAAATATATTTTGGTCAAATTTAAATTTGAATCAATAGGCCTATGTACAATGAGTGTGGGTTACTTGAACATAACACATGTAGTTGATTCACATTCAACAAATCAATACCATATCATATAATACCATAAAAAATGCAAGAGTTACCTTAATACCTAAAAATCAATTTTTTTGGGGGGTAAAAACATGATTTATTTTTTCGATCCAAGGCATGTGGCTTTCTGGGATATCTGGGTTCTGACAGGACTGATGTCTTGTCAGGTTTCTGGCAGCCCTGGATAATACCAATCGTGGGGGAGGCACAGATAGCTGCTGGCCAACACAGACACGCCCTTCAGAAAGATGCTGCCAAATTTGCCAAACTGACCGATATGTTTGCTGCAGGACCTTCAGCAAAATGGGCCATGGGGGCTGAAGAACTTTACTGGGCGCTGCTGTTGCTGGCAGACAGGATGCTCAAAGCAGGGAGAGCTTTGCGAGTGCACTAAATAATGTGCACATAATGTGCAAAAGATTGGGCTGGGCCGTTCCAGGCCAAAATGCCACAGACTATTTTTGGCTTCAGTTGACTTAGAGGACATGGAAATACCTAACAAAGTTACAACAATAAACACACACACGCGTTGGAAAGAGAAAGATTGAGAGAACATCAGCCGAGTGGCCAACCTCTTCTGGCGTCTACGGAGAAGCATGATGCCGTTGTCCTCAGCGACAGAGTGGCCCCGTCCCTGATTTGCTCGTGGACGGGCTCCGTCCCAGTGAGTTCTCGGGGAATGGTTGAGTACGAACAGAAATCTGAACTGAAACACAGATGATTATCTGCCCACTTGAGATCAAATGTCTCTCTCTGGTCTCATCAAGGAAAACAGAAGAGGGTTGTTGTTTGTTGACCGAAAGGCAAGGTTACCATGGCTGCTATAGAATAAATGAGATACCAGAACGCTCGTTAAACACACACAAAGTTGTCTTCCAAATAATTTCAGGCTTGGAACAAATTGTCAAAACATACAAGTACTTTTGGTTTATTATAGTATAGAAGATGCACTGCAGATATCACTGTGGTGTTGAAGAAATATCTTGGCGCCCATAAAAACAATTCTGTGGAGGATGCAGAGAGCCATCTGTGTGAGTGTGTGTATTTGTGTGTTTTTGTGTGAACCCGCCTACATGTAAACTAAGTATATATCGTACCTATTTCATCAACATAGCACTACTGAGCTCGGGGATACTTAAGAATGTACAACAGCCATCCTGAACCATTACAGGATTGCTGTAGTAGTTAACAATAAAGAAATGCTGATAGCATTTTCTATCGATCAAATGTTCACTACGTTCCTTAAAGTGTGTATTTATACACCAAGACTAGAATGTTCACTAGTCTACCTTGCAAGACTGCACAATCAATGCGTGAACAAGCTGCAATCTCCTCATGACGAGAGCGAGAGAAAGAGAGAGAGAGAGACATGCACGCACGCACGCGCGCACGCACACGCACAAGACAGAGACAGAGAGAGACACAGAGGAACACAGAGAGAGACACAGAGTCACAGAGAGAGAGACAAAACTTGCTTATATTGCCTGTCAGAATTTTTTTTTTTGCTGGGCTGGGCTGTGCTTTTGAACATGAAGCGTATGAGAGCCCTTTCAGAAAATGTTTGAACAGCTGTCAATAAAAACAAAAAAAGACATGCATGTGCACACACATACACAAACTTGCCTGACCACACACTCTCACACGCACACGCACGCTCACGCACACACACATACACATACACCTTGTCAATCTCCAGTGGCTTAACAGTTCTTCTGTTGTTTTTTCTGAAGAAGTGAATAAGGTGTCAGGGTGGTGCGGAGTTTCCTTCGCGCCGGCGGGATATTTCGCACACACACACACGGTCATACTCACACTCTCACACGGTACACACACACACACACACACAATCAGATACAAACCCACACCCATGCTCTTTATGATGCCGATGGAATTAGAATAGAGTCAGAGACACGCTAGTTGAACATATTGTCTGGGAGCAACACAGCCCGGAGCCAAGCTAAGGAGTATGACTAGACAGCAAAAGAAGCACAGCGCTAAAGGACTTCCTTGGAAAGATTGTTCATTATAACGCTCTGTATCTTGTCCAATGTGTTTGCTTGTTGGTTTGTTGCATTGAATTGAAACAATAAGCTTTGTAAGGAAACAATCACTTCCAGTGTCACGTGGAGCTATTTTAGACGAGGATTCACGAGAGCGGTGCATTTTTAATGACTGGGGGACTTTGCTCGAAGCCACTGCCAAAACACCCCCACACACACACGCACTTAAACCCACACAGACACACACAAGCACACACACACACACACACACACACACGCACACATACACAAAAATATAAACTGACACGCATACGCACGCAACCAAGCACAACATGAATGCACACTCTGAACCAGGGATCCAAAAGCGTCTCTAGAGAGTTCAATGTTCAATATCGACCGCAGACACTTGTGAAAAGAAGTCAAGGCTCTGCCAACAGAGCGTTGTGGCAGCTTCCTGTCCCCGGGCCGGAATTCCCATCTTGCCGTTCCCACACGTCATTCCAAGCTTCATTAACCCTCTCCCACCCTCCCTATCGCTCATCAAGTATGGTGTGGAGCCTAATTAGAGGAGCTGACCCCACACTTGACAGATTTGGTTAACCTCCAAGATCTCCCCCCCCCCGAAACTGGGGGGGGGGGGGGTGTATTGTGTGTGTGTGTGTGTGTGTGTGTGTGTGTGTGTGTGTGTGTGTGTGTGTGTGTGTGTGTGTGTGTGTGTGTGTGTGTGTGTATGTGTGTGTGTGTGTGTGTGTGTGTGTGTGTTTGTGTGTGTGTGTGTGTGTGTGTGTGTGTGTGTGTGTGTGTGTGTGTGTGTGTGTGTGTGTAAGGGGTCGTCCCGGGGTGTTGACCAATAACATGATGTTCTCAGAGGTTCCGGTGCTTGGGGATGCAATGTCTTCGGACTTTTCAGAACCGCATCTATACAACTGAACAAGTCTACAAGCATACAAGTGTTTCCGTTTGTAGGCCAAGTGTGTTTAAATGATTTATGATGAATTTGTGTGTTTGTGTTTTTGTGTCGTGGTGTGAAGGCAGGTTTCAGCATGTGTATGTGTGTGTATGTGCATGCCCTAGTGTGCATGTGTGAGCGTGTGTATGTGCGTGTGTCAAAGCAAGTCTCATTGAGTGAATGAATGTGTGAATGCGCTTCTCAGTGAAAGCCTGTGTCTGTTTACGCGCACCTTTTGGTGTGTGTGTCTCAGTGTGCATAAATGTGTGTCTCAAGGTGTTTGTGTGGGTGCATGTGAATGTGTGTGTGTTTATTCTGCGAGTGCTGACTGTCAAGTGGTGAGTGATAGCTGTGTATTTACTTTGGAGCGCGCCGCGTGTCAGAGACAAAGCGCTCTGTAAGGACAGGGCAGGAGAACGCCGCTGTCTGTCTCTGTCACCACCGAGCCTTCATCTACAGCCCCCTTCATCCATCTCCAGGAACCCCCCCCCCCCTCCCCCTCCCCTTAACCCAACTTCCCCTTTATCTTCATCTATTCATCTCCTCTTTCCCGTCTTGGATGAGATTTATTTTGTTTTTGGCTAGGCTTTCATCCTCATCTCCTTGTTTGCTTTCCTTTCCGGTTCGGGCTGAGTCCGACGGACAAGGTCCTGGATCACATGACGGAGGGTCTTGGTGTGAATGGGAGAGGAGGTCTGTGGATCGGCCCATATAGGACGGGTGTTGGGATGGGCTGGTGGTGGTGCTTTAGTTTTCGGAGCGGAAGCAAGTTGCAGGATGCTAGAACAAGACGAGGGGCTGATTGTAGGGGTCTTTCCCCCGCTGCAGAGGGGCACTGGATGAGGAGCCCCAGGGGGTCGCTGCCTGTCCCAGGCATCGTCCACATCCAACACCACCATATCCAACACCACATCCACCACCACATCCAACACCACCATATCCAACACCACATCCACCACCACATCCAACACCACCACATCCAACACCCCATCCGACACCACCAACATCCAACACCACATCCAACACCACCACATCAAACACCACATCCACCACCACATCCAACACCACATCCACCACCACCAACATCCGACACCATATCCAACGCAACCACATCCAACACCATATCAAACACAACCACATCCAACACCACATCCAACACTTCCAACATCCAACACCACAACCAACACCACAGCCAACTCCACCACATCCAAGACCACATCCACCAACATCCAACACCACATCCAACACCACCAACATCAAACTCCACATCCAACACCACCAAATCCTACACCACATCCAACACCACCAACATCAAACTCCACATCCAACACCACCAAATCCTACACCACATCCACCACCACATCCAAAACACCACATCCAACACCACATCCAACACCACTTCCAACACCACCACATCCAAAACAACACATCCAACACCACCAACATCCAAAACCACATCCAACACCACCACGTCCAACACCACATCCAACAACACCACGTCCAACACCACATTGAACACCACATCCACCACCATATCCACCACCGCATCCTCGACGACCGCATCCACCACCACATCCTCCACATCCACCAACACATCCAACACCACCCTTTTCTTCCACATCCACCATCACATCCAACACCACTGCATCCTCCACATCCACCTACAGTAGATATAGAGCACTAGAGAATACAAAGCAATATACTAGATATAAGGCTCTAGATTTAAAGGACGAGATATAGAGCACAAGAGCATACAGAGCACTAGATATAGAACACTAGATAAAGAATAATAGAGCATACAGAGCACTAGATCATATATAGCGCTAAAGCACATAGAGCACTAGACCATGTCGAGCAGTAGAGCACAAGAGCATTTAGAGAACCAGAATCCTAGAGCAATAGAGACTATAGATAATATGGAGCGCTAGATACGGCGCACTAGAGAATACAGATTACTACAGCACTAGATATAGAGCATGTATGGTGCTACGGCAGTAGATATAGAGCCCCAGATCATATAGTGTTACAGCATTAGATATAGAGCACAGCTAGAGCGTATGTGTTGCTACAGCACTATAAATACCGGACCAGAGCATATATGGTGCTAAAGCAGATATGAGGCACTAGAACATATAAAGTGCTACAGCACTGGATATAGAGCGTACATGAGGCTACAGCACTAGATATAGAGCACTAGAGCATACATGATTGGTGCTACAGCACTAGATATATAGCACTAGAGCATAGAGAGTGCTGCAGCAGTAGCACTAGAGCATGTAGAGTGCTACAGCCCTAGATATATAGCACTAGACTCGAGCATAGAGAGCACATAGGGAAATAGAGCATATGGAGCAATAGAGAAAATATATAATGCTACAGTAGCCTACCTGATCTAGAGCATATAGCACTAGACTAGAATATATAGAGGCAGCACAACTTGAGCACATGGAGCACTACAGCATAGAGGGCTAGCACACTAGATATAGAGCTACAGCATATAGAGCACTACATTTAGAGCACTAGATCATATAGAGCACTATATCATGAAGAGAATTAGAGCATACAAAGCACAATATATCTAGCGACCTCATCAGGAATGCGCTGAGCCAATTCACCTGTTGACTGTTCGTCTTTCAATTGTTCTGAGAAATATGTGTTGACGACCGTGATGTCTCTCTTTCTACCTCTAACGGTCTCGAAGCTGCTCTTTCACATGTCCCTGGCTGTTCCACCGAAGAACTCAACACGTTGGTCCCCAGGGACGGTGTGTGTTTTTACAACTCCCCCTGCCGTATGAACCGGGAACTTCCAATGTCACACAGCATACGCCGGAATTACGGGATTTCGTGCATCTAAAAACACCTATCCTATATAAAATACAGAGATCATACGCATTCTCTGTCTTTAACAATCTGATGCATTTTCAAAATGACGCAAGTTTTTGCTTCCTACATTTTCAATCACCCTGTTTTCAATTCGGGACGGTATTTTAATTTATCTCCCAATGCGGAATGTTGATTTAGGTATTGAATACGCATAAACAAGGACGCAGGGACAGCAGAAGGAGTGGGGTAAGAGAGAGTCACACCGATCTGTTCCGTGGCGCATCGGTGCCAACTGGTGAAAACCAGGGTCGTAGATCGCGCCATCCCACCCAATCCCACCCTCCACCCAATTACACCACCATCCTGATGGTGAAGAAGCCTCAGAGGGAGTGCAAAGACAGGGATGATGACAGGGCATTATGCTACAGTTATTCCTAATAGTTAGGTCAGTGCGTTGTTATGTTATCACTATTAAGGAATGCAATCGCAACCAATGTTGAATGATTAATTAACGTGGATTGGAGTCACACGAGCATCTCTGCGTTGATTGCAGTGAGTTATCAATCAACAAATGTTTACTTTTATAATAGCACGCGGATTATGTGTGTGTGTGTGTGTGTGTGTGTGTGTGTGTGTGTGTGTGTGTGTGTGTGTGTGTGTGTGTGTGTGTGTGTGTGTGTGTGTGTGTGTGTGTGTGTGTGTGTGTGTGTGTGTGAAAAGTGACGCACACATTTTCCAGTCAAATTGAAAACCAACCATAACTGAACCAGTCTAGCCATTCCAGTAAAAAGTAGGGTCGGCCTTTATTAGGGGTCATTTTTCCCATAACCTTGGTTTTTCAAGGGATAACTCGGACACAGAAGGGGTCAGCAGCAGCCACCCACCCCATGTTGCCTTTGTATATCTGGTCGCCAGTCCGCAAAAGTGTTGCGCCTTCCCGTGCGCAAACCAAAATCACAAAGGGTGGTGGAACCCAAATTGCAACGCTCCTTTATAGAGAGTTACAATTTTTGTTATGTTTAAGACAAGCTGAATTATGGAACATCCTATTCGGTGGGTGGCTTAGAAAACCCCGCGGTTTGATAAGCGCATTATTAGTTGTCCAGTTCCTTTCTGCGTATTCTGCCCAGAACATGCCAGCTTAATGATTGCAGTGCCAAACAGAGAAAAAAAAAAAATAGCTATAATCGTGGAGCCCTTATTTGGAAGCCACTGATGTATCACGTAGGATGAAGACGAATTAAACGCAGAGCAGAGTAAGACATTAGAAATTAGAATTTACCTTTAGTAAGTTATCAGTCTCTTTGACGCATAATGCTTCTTGTTGCTGAGGTTCAGTGCTTACAAATTCCACACCTTGATTTCGGCAAGTCCACAAAAATCATTATTAATATGGATAAACGGAGAGGAAACGAAAAAAAGAATGTTGATATTCAAGTACGAGGCGAGTCCAAAAAAATAATTCAGTAAATGTCCAACTTGTTCCACGATCCAATGGGATAAAACGTTCCCAATTCCAGAATACTTGGACTATGATCTCGTGCCAAGAGCCTACATCGTCCTCCAATACATCAGAAGAAAATACACTCCTCAAACAACAGTTGTTGTTATTATTCCAGATATCACAGGAGCGTAATTGCCCCAAAAAAGTTGCGCCTCCAAAACCCTGCGTGCAGGCGGTAAAAGGCGCCCGGCTGAAGGCGAAGGTCTTCTAACGCGTGAAGACGGGAGAGCTCCTCTGCCCTGTTGTTTCCACAGCGCGCGTTTAGGAAGCGCCGTTCCTCCCAGCCTGTATGAGCGCAGAGCCGGGTTTCGTGTCTTTGAAAACCCTCGGGTTCGTCACAAAAGCAAACCCATCAGCCCCCTCTTCTGGAGCCGGAGCGTTGCGTGGGTCGCAGCGCCGAAAAACAGACCAGAGGTAATATCAAATCGTTGCGCAAAAGGAGGGGAGACGCAGGGGCAGAGGTAAACACGTCATGCGCGGGATACCCGCAGGGCAAAATTAAAACACTAATATGCTTATTCTTGTCTGGTGAAGGGGTGTGGTAATTTCCCTTATGTGTGTCTATGTTCCACGTCATATGGATGTGGTATAAGTTCAATGCACCGCAAGCATGGAATGCAGCATCAGAAAACTTGGACCGTGAATAATAGTTTATAAAGTTCACTGATTTGAATACCATCTCGAACAGAAGTTCCATTAGAAAAGCCCTGTGTATTGATTTAGGTCCTGAAGCGCTCACGTGTGCACTGCTCCGATCCTCCCGCAAGTGGGTGGACTCAAGAAAAGCTACTGTAGTTATTTCTGTGTGGATGTGTGTGTGTGTGAGTGTGAGTGTGAGTGTGAGTGTGAGTGTGTGTGTGTGTGTGTGTGTGTGTGTGTGTGTGTGTGTGTGTGTGTGTGTGTGTGTGTGTGTGTGTGTGTGTGTGTGTGTGTGCGCATGGGTCAATGCATGTGTGTTTTTGTGTGCGTATGTATGTCTGTGTGCATGTGCATGTGTGTCCAGCATCCATAGCATGCGTGTGCATGTGCGTAGGCAGGGAGGGGGCGACCGTGCCTCTACAGACGAGCTCTAAAGCCGGTGTTCCCCTTCAATGTGAACAGACGAACAACCTATGCAAAGTAGCCAGCCAGCCCCCCTGAATCTCCAACTATAATTCTTACACACTACATCTGGCGCTGTGTGCATCTGGGCAGTGCAACAGGCGCCGGATGACTAATGTGTTCTGACGGCGGTGTGCCCCAGCTGACACGGGCAGCAGAACAGGTAGGTGTGTTCAGCAGGTGTGCGTTAGAACACGCGAGTCTCCCCGCAGGTCGTCAGCGACCTGCGGGGACAGACCTTTATCTCGCAGCCCTTCTTCTTATTTTTAAACACACAGTTGATTTTCGCTGAATGCGCCTTTCATTATGGTTTTCTCATGGCTCTGCGCTTGGCGGCTTGCAGACTTTTCGAGCTGTGGACTTCCCCCTCCTCCCGACCAGGCCAGACTCAGTCATTGTGTGTGTGTGTGTGTGTGTGTGTGTGTGTGTGTGTGTGTGTGTGTGTGTGTGTGTGTGTGTGTGTGTGTGTGTGTGTGTGTGTGTGTGTGTGTGTGTGTGTGTGTGTGTGTGTGTGTGTGTGTGTGTGTGTGGTGCTCCCCAGAGGCATGGCTTGTCTAGGAGGCTTTACTGTGCCCTCGGAGTTGGTCTGTCGGACTGTCCATCTGTCTGTCTGTCTGTTGGTCTGTTTGTCTGTCTGCAGAGTCGCCCCTCAAAGAGCAACCCTGTGGCAAAGGCAGAGGCATAAACTCTCCCTCTCATCTCTCTTTTGCTCTGTGTGTGTGTGTGTGTGTCTCTCTCAATCTCTCTGTCTCTGTGTGTCTCTCTCGCT
>NC_044058.1:18036335-18078835 GCF_902167405.1 Gadus morhua
ATTCAATAGAACCACAGTTACCGCATATCATGTGTGTTAAAGGCCAACTATGCAACTTTTTTAGCCAAAATTACATTAAGTATGCAGGTTGAGAGTTATGCTGATGGTTCTGCATCCATTTCTGGGTCGATTGGTGGGTGTGTCATTTTCCCATGTGGCCTCTACAGTGAAAAAGCGCATATGCAACTTGATGTGTTCGGACAGAGCGCTTCCGGATGTGGCGCGGCGGAAGTATCCTCGAAAATGTAGTCAGATTGTAGTTTCGAAAATGCTTTGCGGCACAGACACACACCCAAACATGGCAACGGCTAGATATAAACAGCCAGTTGCGAGGCAATTTGGCTTGATTTACCTTAATATAACAGGCTAGGAGTCATTGCGATGGTTCCATTATACATTTTTGTTCGATTGTTCGTTGTTTCAACTCCCCCTTGCGCATCTTGGCGGAGAAAATGAATATGTTTCTGCCGGCGACCCGCCACCCACTCTCGCGGGAGTCTCGGGTCTCGCGAAGTAACGAATTGCTTTGCGGCACAGACCCCCAAGCACGGAACCGCCTCGATGTAAACACAAGTAACTAAGGGGTTGTTACATTCATCATAGATCAGCCGACTAAAAAGAGACAGAGAAACCCAATGTCGGAGGAACAGAAGAAGAGAAAGGGGAGACTGACCGACAGAGAGGCCAGACACGAGTAAACGTTGGGCAAGCTTTTCAGGAATAGCGTGAACTGAAAAAAAAAGAAGACTTCAAATCAGACTCCGACTTGGCCGTGTTGCTTTTGAAATTGAAAGTACCCTTGGGTGAACTTTGTCCTCGTGGTATTCTTGATGTTGATAGTCTCTGTACAAATGTGTTTGCTCAACCATTTTGTTGTGAGCCCTGTAAAAATGGTTTTCTCGACCGTTTTGTTGTGAGCCCTGTATGTTTCTAGCTTGCTTGGTTGCAGCCATATAAACACCTTTGTTTCCATTGGTGTTTTGCTGTTCGTCTTTCTCGTCCCCCAGATACAGACTGAATCCCCGAATCCAGGTTCTTGTTTATTTAGATTATTATGTTGGCCAACACTCTCAAACTGATTGTTCTGTTCAACCTAAGATAAAACAATTATAACCTAGTTATATAAGTTATATAACCAACACGTTTTTAGGCGCATGAAAATGGTGAGCTAACGATATCCAGCCTGGATCCGACTGGCTGACGCTCATCCAATCGTCCGCGAGGTGGGGTTGATTGACCTGCCCCTCAACAAACACTTTCCAATTCTGACGGGCGGGGCGAACACGGTCTGTGTGCTCCCCCCCCTCCCCTCCATTCACCTCAGACACCCCTCCAACGCCATCACACACCGTCTTTAAGGTGAGGTGGCCCCACACTTCTAAAAGCTGCTTTGAACTCTATCTCGCTGCCAACGCAAAGTGTTCACGGTCCAGAACAAACAGTCGTCATTGTTTTTATTACTCAGGGCAGGCGTAAACCACCGCGATAAACTGCTCATCAAGGTGGCATTTAGAAATAAAAGCCTTACTCACTCGGCGGCTTCCCTGGGGCCGCAGCGGAGGGGGGGGGGGGGGGGGGGGGGGGGAGGTGGAAGAGGAGGCGGGAGGACGCGGTGGTGGAGGTTTGATCCCACGTGTTAATAAAGTGCCACCCCCGCCGTCCACACAGACTCGCTTTAATCCCGCGATGGAGCGGCAGCGTCTACCTACGGCCGCTGCTTAGGTGAGGCGACAGGAGCCGGGATTAGTCTCCAGGTGGAGAGTTCGAGGCAGCCGCGCGTCTGACGTTTGATGTTAAACTCTTAATTAGCACCGGTGTTGGAGGAAAGAAATGTCTGAGTACTGAAAACGTTGCTTTTCATGTGGATGTAATGTTGCAGTGCAACACCCTCCCCCCCATACACACTCTCTCCCTCCCTACTCTCCCCACATAGCAGTTATTAAGCCATCAGACTCATTCATGCATGAACCCCGGCCGGATCAATGTATGGTCTAAACTGGGTCAAACGCAGGTTGTGCTTGGCAGCAACATGATTTTCTTCAGTAAATATATATATATATATATATATATATATATATATATATATATATATATATATATATATATATATATATATATTTACTGAAGAAAATGAGGTCTTAAGGCTCTGCTGAATCAAAGGGGCCTGCTGAATTACAAACATGACACCTGCGCTCTAGCGCGCCAGCAAACCCTCATGCTTGCGTGAACAGCCGGACACGCAGGAAGAAAAAAAAAAAAGAAAGGACAATGTGTTCATTAATTGATGCTCTTGCTACTCTTGTTGTACAATGACCACTCCGGAGTGTGAACGAGGGCGTGAACGTGGGCATGCGTCAGCGTGTCGCCGGGAGAGAAGGCGACTTCAGAACTCAGCCATGCAGGGAGGTGGCGCTGCCGGAATAGCGGACGGCCACTGCATTATTCAGCCGCGCGGAAGTCTAAAATGGTCTTAAGTTAACGATGAGAAGGGTCTATTAGAACGAAAAATAAAAGGACTCTGCAGAGTGGAGAGCTTAAAGGAATCTACAAAGTTCTGATTGTTAAAGTGAAAGAAATATGAACCCATTAAATTAAATTAACCCAACTCGACAATTAAACACCTATAAAATAGGAAGGCACTGGTTCTGGCTCTGTAAGTTATTGAGGAAATCCACTTTGAAATCCTTTTTTATGTGGCATTTCCCATCTGGCCTTTTCAGATGTGAAGAAGAACAGCGCTTTTAATTGTCTTGTGTGTGAGATAGTCTACACTTATAAACTTCCTCCGCTGTTGCCTAAGTGGACATCCTTGCTTATTTCACCCTTTGGCATTGTGTTAAATGTCTAAAATGTGTAATTATGTCTCAAATAAAGTTGTTATGGCAATTTAGCCATTGTCCTGTTGTTGTAAACAACATTGGGGTCACGTAGGATATTTAAATGGAAAGACATGGCCTGATTATTTTTCAGTCTATATTGGAGACACACAGAAGCCGCAGAAGAAACATTATTTTTGAGCCAAAATTGCTCGTCCAGTTGAATAAATCCATCTCTATTTGCTGTCCTTTATGTTTTGTTAAAGGATGTTAGTGAAAAGAAACACAGTAATTACAAAACATAGGAATATATGAAATTGTTACAGCTTCATTAGCCACTGCTAGGGAAGTCAAACCCTGAAGATTGTGCTGTTGCATCGAATTAAACCATAATTGCATCCCATTCATCATACCCTCATTGTACACAGCCCAATTTGGTACAGCGGCCTGCAGTTACCGTAAAGCATTAAATATATTTACGTGAAATGTAAAATAAACAAATTCCAAATGATTAATCCAGTCAAACTTTATAAAATAAAATTAGAAAATAACCTCTAACATGTAGATTGGATATTTTTTTATCCAGATCTTTATCAGACAAAAACCAAGCAGGGTTGGCCCTTGCCCTTGACACTGTGTGCTACAGGCGTGATCATGTAGCAGATGGCTCGTTATCCTTGACCAGCACGCTCCAGATGAACTCAGGGTCAGCTGACATTATAGGTTGGATTGACAAACTTCCTACTCCCTCATCAACCAACAGAAGTCCACCCAGCTGCTAGACGACGAGCAGAGAGTGTCATGGTCTGTCCGTTCCCTTGTCTTGTTTTGTGTTTGTGTTTCCTGTTTTACTTTGGCATCTCTGTCTTGTTTCTCCCCAAGTTTCCCTCCTGTGTGATTACTGCTCCCTCCCCTAATGTGTTTCAGCTGTTGCTCGTTGCGTGCCCTGTGTTTGGTATTTAAGGCCTTGTCTTTCCTTTGTTCCTTGTCGGATCATTGTAGTTTGTGGTGAGTTGTGTCCTGTGTGTTCCCGGTGTTCCCGGTGTTCCCTGTGTGACCCGTGTTACCTGCGTCACCTGTGCTCTCGTTGTTCCTTGCCTTTTAAGTTAATAAATTACCCTTTACCTGAACTGTCTGCTATTGGGTCCTGCCTGCCACCTGCTAACAGAGAGAGAGAGAGAGAGAGAGAGAGAGAGAGAGAGAGAGAGAGAGAGAGAGAGAGAGAGAGAGAGAGAGAGAGAGAGAGAGAGAGAGAGAGAGAGAGAGAGAGAGAGAGAGAGAGAGAGAGAGAGAGAGAGAGAGAGAGAGAGAGAGAGAGAGAGAGAGAGAGAGAGAGGGGAGTGATTATGTACATTAATATACATAACCAATATACATTTGGACAGTTAAACCCACAACACGTGTGGGCTGTGATTATTTGGGGTAATTCAATGTAAATGAGACGGACTGCCCAGAGCATTGGCAATAACAATATCCAACCCTATACTCTTACCCATCGTATCCTGTAATACCCTCCTCAGTGTTCCCCTAAGTTAAACCCTTCAACATTAGCATTCTATTTGCAGAGATTCCTCTCAGGCTTGTGTCAGAAGGCTCTGTTTGCTCTCATCTAATAAAAATAACAAAAACAAAGGACACATCTTGACGATATTGATTCTAGGACAACCCGACAAGCCATGGGACACAGTTGACTTCCTAATGCATCATCATTAACTGGAGCCAATCTAAGTGTACATGAGTACGCTGGGGATCTTTAATACTTAACAGAACATACGAGAAAAAAAAACAACGTTTATTTATAAGGCTTACACTGCTGCAGGCAACCCTGCTCTTTAAATATTTAACACAGCATATTAAAATAAAAGTGAATTAAAAAATGACGTGTGTTTTCTTGCTTAATAATTAAAATTGCTTTTTGAGAGAGGTCAAAGGTATTGATATATGGTTGCACTATATTCTCACGCCAAACATTTTTCCTAATGTGTTTCTATAACTGCAGGCCTCATCAGATTTCCATGCCAAGTCCAGCATTTAAAATCAATAATTTATTACATGGCAATTTGTTCAATAGGAACAAATTATTGGCAGATAAGCCTTTTTGTAAATTCATCGTAGATCCATAAGTCTAAGAATGCATATAAAAGAAATGCATTCAACAATCATTTTTTCAGATCTTGTCACAGTCGGGAGTTAAATAGGTTGTCCACGAACATATAACATTTCACAAGAAAAAACAAACGTATGTGAAAAACCCTCACCATAAAGCCAACGCGGCGACAGGAAATCCATTTCTGTCGTATGCAATTTCCAGTATGCTGATCCTGGGCAAAGACAGCCCTGCTAGTGGATAGGTCCAAGGCCATGGTGGAGCTGAGCTGGCACCCTCCTATGTTACAGCACACGCACACGTACACCCACACACACACACATGCACCCACACATACACCCACAAAAACACCCACACAGACACCAATAAACAGAAACGCACTTACACACACAAACACACACAAACACATACACCCACACAAACACTCTGACAGGCACAAACACACACATTTATGGAACGCCAAAGGTACATACACGCCTCCTTTGGCGTGTGCAAATATCACGTGAAATTCCGTGTGCTTATGTGCACAGAAAGCATGTGAAACATCAAATTTCACACACACATACGCACAGACATGCACTAACAGACGCACACACTCGTACCCATACACACACACACACACACACACAAACATAGACACGCACTAACACACACACACACACACACACACACACACACACACACACACACACACACACATACACAAGAAGACACACATTTACAATCACACAATCATAAACACCACACACAGATAGAAACCAGCACAGAATCTTCGAATCCCAATGAGATTAGTCATTTAAAACTAATCCTAATTCATGGCTGGGTTGGTCAGAGACCCTGGCGATGGAGGACAGAGAGCTGACGAGATGCAGGCGGGCTGGCCGGCGGTGCACAGCAGACAGACGTCTCCACCGCCGTGCAGACGCTTGTTAGCTCCTCACCACAGCCACGTATTGATCCCCCCCTCCCCTGATGGCTCCCCTGTCACTCCTGCCCGTCACGTGCACAGCGGCTAGGCGGTTTCTTTCGGAGCGGTGCTTTCGACAAAGACAGCCCGAAAATAAATGGGGCACGGACAGGGCGTCATTTATTGCAGAATTACCGGTTTGATTTTGAAGCAATACAAGTGTGTGGTCGCCGGTGGATCAAGCAGAGAGGAATTCATTCAGGACTTAGCGTGCTGTCGATGTATCTTGTTGTATTTGAAAGAAAAACAACAACTCTCTTTTTCCGTTAAGCCTTTTAGCGTTGGCAGCGTTTCCGATTCCTTTGGTAAGATACATGTGGTCAGTCAGAGCTCCTAACCAACCCCCCTCCCCCCCCTTACATTACTACGACCCTCTGCCCCACCCACTTCCAGACCTTAGTGAGGGGTCTGGAAGTGGGTGGGGCCTTCAGCTCCCCCCCCCCCCCCCCCCCCGCCTCCTCTGCACCTTCACCCCATGAAAGGTCTTCATCACTCCCGAACAAGGCAGCAGCAAATCAACAGGCAGGAACGCTGAGGCCAGACGACCGGGCCTCAGACAGATGAGCGAAGAGGCAAATGGATTCTCGAGTCCTGCGGTAAAGCTTTTCTGAGTGGCATTTAAAGTGGAGCGCAAAACAAACTCAAGGAGGAGGACAGGAAAGTAGAAGGGGTTGGAGGTTTTTGTAGACTACAAGGTACATCTAGTACTGAACGTGACAGGATTCCTTCGTACGACGGTGAAGCTTTCATGGCCGGCGCCATTAACGCATACGCGATAGCTTGACAGCTAATTGCCGGGGCCCTCAGAAGAGGTATGGAAGTGGATTGTGATACGTGCGAGCGAATCAACATTTTTTTATGGAGAGATTCTAAAAAAAGTGGATATTAGTCACCGGTTGAAATTGGAACTACCCACTCGGTGATGCTGACTCACACGTTACTTAAATGGCAACGTGCCAGCAAAACCGACACTTTGCCGATGATTGGACTAAAAGTGTGGTTTCATTAATTCTTTATGAACATAACGCACAAGTCAGCCTGATGATGACTGATTGAAAGATCAGGAGAGTCTGAATGGGTGAATGGATGAATGGAAGACATCAATTGGTGTGCTCGTCTTAAGAGGCAGCCCTTAATTACAGATCAATGGGACTTCTTGTTCCACGTATGCACTCAAGTCAGTGTGTGTGTGTGTGTGTGGGCGTGTATTTCTTTGACATTCCTCTCGTTGCCACCTTCACCGTATGTTCTCCTTCAGTTTGAGGCCCAGTGCATGTTGACAACTGGAACAAAGCGGTAAGTGAACTCAGACAGAAGGAGAAATACGTGAATGAAGAGAGTAGGCCGTGGCCACAAGCACACACACAAAAACACATGCAAGCAGGCACACACGCACACGCACGCACACACATACAGGCACATGCACAGACGGACAGACAGACACACACACACACGCATGAAGACACACACACACACACACACACACACACACCCATGCACACGCGCACACACACACACACGCATGAACACACACACACATGAACACACACACAAACACACACACACTCACACACACACACACACACACACACACACAAACACATACATATGCACACACACAAACAAGCACACAAACGCACACACACTAAAACACACATACAAACACATACACATGCACACACAATGCCACACATAAGCAATAGAAAAAATGGTTGGATGTGAGAGCGTGGATTTGAAAACACAAAATGTTGAATAACGCTAGCTGTCAGGTTAGAGCGGCAACAGCTTGGTCAACATTTAGAACAGTTATTTTTGTGATGTAGCGTATGTGAGTTTTGGTGTGTTCAATATGTCTGTACAGAGCCTCCTCTCGACTTGATGAGCTGCAAAGAGCCGCTGAAAGCTGGTTGGAGGAAAAAGCTGACAAGATTACAACAATCAGCAATGATCAATACCTGCTGGTATTACCGCAACAGTATTGTTTGGTTTCTCTCTCAGTCTGTCTGTCGAGCTGTATGTCTGTCTCTCTCTCTCTCTCTTTCTCTCTCTCTCTCTCTCTCTCTCTCTCTCTCTCTCTCTCTCTCTCTCTCTCTCTCCCGCTCTGTTTAACACTCAATTCAATTCTATTAATTCCTATTGGCTTTATTAGCAGGACCTGTATGAAATATGTGTTGCTCTCTCTCTCTCTCTCTCTCTCTCTCTCTCTCTCTCTCTCTCTCTCTCTCTCTCTCTCTCTCTCTCTCTCTCTCTCTCTCTCTCTCTCTCTCTCTCTCTCTCTCTCTCTCTCTCTCTCTCTATCTCTATCTCGCCCTGTATCTCTCCAGGGCCGCCCAGGTAGCCACAGCTGTAATCAATTAATCAATCTAGGCGGGCCTGTATAAGTAGGCTGCAGAAGAGGGGTAAGGGGGCAGCCAAGTCGACAGCACATGTGTAATTATTGCAGGCATTGGTTAGTCTTCTGTGTGTCCTCGTGTTTAATTAGTTTGTGTCTGCCTTTCTTAATTACTTTGCGGACTGAGGTCCGGAGCTGTGGTTTTTCACAGCTTAGCTTCGATATTTCTTCAGTTTTGTCTAGTTGGACCGACCTGGATCTGATGAGCCGCAGAGCTGTTGATCCCATGTCTCCCTGTGCTATCTTCCTTTAGCTCAACCTCCTGGCTTCATCACGATGTGTCTTGTTCAAATAGCGTCTCCCGCTTGCTGAAGACATGTATTTGGGATGAACCTGATGTGAGAGTGGAATGTGCCTTTGCTGTGTCATTAGAAAGAGCATACAGCTGTAACATGCATTCATACTGTGTGTTAATTATAACACTGTTATTTACAATAACATTGTAAATAATAAGGTAAGTGAGTTAAGTGTTGTTTTCGGACAATCAGCAGTTCAAATGTCCATTTGTGTAGTGGGATGAACCTATATGAACCTCTTATTCTATTGCACAGTGCTTACCCTTGACACATTATTACATCCTGCATACATTATTGCACAATTATGGGTCATTTTCTGTGTGTGTGTGTGTGTGTGTGTGTGTGTGTGTGTGTGTGTGTGTGTGTGTGTGTGTGTGTGTGTGTGTGTGTGTGTGTGTGTGTGTGTGTGTGTCTGTGTGTATGTGTGTGTGTGTGTCTGTGTGTGTGGTGGTTGTGTGGGCATATTATTGCTGACATTTCAATGAAACGACCAAAAGCTTATCGTTTGTCTTGGTAACAGAAAAAAAGACATCAATTGTATTCTTTCAATTCAAAACAAGTCTCAGAGCTTGTCCATTTGCTTGGATCGAACCATTAATCGTTATTATGTATTGGGACTCCTGATTAGTTTTACATCTGCATTGAATCAACATCCAGAACGTTATGAAAGAAGGTGTTAAAATACTGGTATTGATAAAAAAGATACTAATGTCTAATCATTGGTGATAACTGTGGTATAAGCAGAATAACCCACCTCAGGGTGACCCATTGCGGTCTAATCCTGACGACCAATACTTCAGTCCACTACAATGGTTGAATCCATGGGACGGAATAGTCTTTAGAGTAGTAGAAAGCAGGTTGATGGTGGGACCCACACTTAACTAATTTGCTAGTGGAGGTCTTTTAATGCATGAAACATTCATAAAGATTTCATATTTGTATGCAAAATAAGTTATAGAAGAATAATGGCGCACATCTTTAAAGTGGTCAAACTTCTCTGTTTAATAGAAAGTTTGAGCAAATTTGCATTTAAGATATAGGGCCCTATTTTAACGGTCTGAAACGCAAGTGAGAAGCACCAAGCGCAAATCTAAAAAGGGTTGGTCTGAATTAGCCTAATTACCCGTAGGTGTGGTTTGGGCGTAACGTGCAATAAACCAATGAATGTGCCAGCTCCCATCCCCTTTAAGAGCCATGAGCGCATTTGAATCTGACGAGTTGATATTTTGACAGTGCGTCTGCAGTATCGGATGAGACAGATGCACAAACATGAATTTCAAACTTCAAATGGCTCAGTTTATGGCCAAATAATATGGCCTAATTCACACATGGAATGAGGTTTTCTTCCACAACTTCAAATAGGCTAGTGAGTCCAATTCAATGTGGTTCTATTTAATGATATTTAATGATATACGCAATACATTATAAACATTGTTTCTCATCAGTATTGTATGCATTATCGTTATCGACTTGTGTTCCTAATATGCATGTGTCCCCCCGTTAATATACATTGCCATGGACTGTATTATGCGTTAGGCCTACGTGTTTAGTTTGCGTGTGTTTAGATGGACGCACACAAGCACACCCGCGCTTAAGGGTGTTACATATACACACACGCGCGCCCGCATTCATTCATTATTTTTAACACTCACTCGTGGTAAAACAATGTTTTCTCATGATCAATCCTAAAAGTTATGGGAATGTAGGCCTACACGATGTGTTTGCAGATGCATTGATTTAAAAGTACAACTTATTACCGCTGTATCAGCTGTTCTTTCCCAAATAATTTACCAAGAATGTGTGGCCAGGTAAGCAAAGTGTATGCGCGAGGTGCACAAGCAACATTATGCATGCGCCCTTAAAATAGCATCTGAGCAACGCGCCACTGACTTTAAACCAGGTATTTCCTGGTTTGTGGCGCAAGTGGTTTCTGAAACGTCAAAATGGCACAAGGGAACGTAAGATCATTCCCTAATTTACCGACGCGTGGCGCAGGAGGGAAAAGAACGCTCTGCGCCAGTTGCAAACTAGCAACGACACCAGTGATTAAGTAAATTGCGCCGGATTCAAGATAGGGCCCATAGTGTGTCCCATGGACACGGAAAACAGACATTAGACTATTCACACATCTGTGAGCTATGACGCACCCACATGCAAATGTAAACACACTCAGTTTCTCTCCTTCCATCAAAAAGCCTTTAATTTTTCGCACTTCAAAAACCAAGCTGAACGGCGGATGTAGACAAGACTAGACGTCATACCCTGTATGGAAGAATCCGTCTCCAACCGCTCTTCTGCAGGCATTGCACCATCAGACCCACGCCTACAGGAATACTGTCCCTTCCAGTGTATCTACGCCTGGCTCTTCTTACATTCAGACGGTCTGTCCTGGCCATCGGCCACCCCTCCGCCTCTCCACTAGCTTCACTGCCTCCACTAACCCCACCACCTGCACCGCCTCCACCAATTCCACCCCTCCACCACCTCCATCGCCCCACATCCAACACTTCCAGCCCTCCACTACCTCTGGCTCCTCTGCATCGACCCCTCCACCAGCTCCACCATCTCAGCCCCTCCAACACTCCATCTACCTCAACCACCTCCAACCCTCCACTACTTCCATCACTCCACTACCTCCACCCCTCCACTGACTCTGACAACTCCACCCTTTTCACCACCTCCACCAGCTCCACCACATCGTTGCGGCTCTGCTCAAAGGGACCATTGCATTTCTATTAAGCCACGGGGCCAGCACCTCTCAGCTCTACTGAAGTGCATTTTTCCTTTTAATTCCTTTTAATTTCCATCATTAATTTAGCACCTACTATCGCTTCCCGTTACTTAATCGTGTCAGCGTTCTTCAGGGGGCGACGACGACAGTGGGGAACACTTGACCCTGTGGCGGATTTAGAGAAAATGAAATGCCAGGGCGCGGAGGAGGAGGGTTTAGCCACCAGTGGGTAAAGTGCTTCAAGGCTCATTTTGTTTACGCCGTGTCAGTCAAAAGCCTCCAATCTGCGCATTAGGATGGGAATGGTTTTAGCTGTTCGCTTGACAATGGTATTATCATAACACTGATTTAAGAAGGCCTTGGTAGCCTTTCCTCTGCCAACAGATAATATGGCGGTTGGCAGGGACATGGCAGCCGCTGCAGACACTCTGACTATGATGTAGAGAAGAAGCTGACCTTTTTACTCAGGTTGCGATTTAAGAAGTATTTATTTATCAATATCCATATTTTGCAAAGATTTGAGTTTGGCATTGCCGTTATTGATTGCTGCAATTCTGCTGTGTAACCATTAGAAACATTACCATATTTAATGGTTGTGAACTCGAAGAATCGATGGAATGCTTCTTCTTTCGGTAAAGAACAAAACATTGTTTTAAAAGAAGTGGCCTTAAAGTGTCAGTGAACTCACTAATTATATTGTGGTTTTAAATAGTACCAGCTTTCTCCAATTAAAATGATTAGAATCAATGGGGCAGGCATTTTAGGTTATTTTAGGATAAGGTGTCTTACTCCCTTGTGACATTTCAGCTCAGGGTTCAAATAGCGAGTCACTTTGGTTAAAAGTATCTGCTGAACGACTTAATAGTACTAAGGAAAACCTAACTCCATACCTGATTAGAGCGCTTCAGCCTCCCTTCAGAAGTTTACAAGGAGTCATCAGAAGTCTAAATGTCTCCCTCCAACCACCCCCACCCAACGCCTACCACCTCTCTGCTTTGCGAGGGGAGCTCCAGGCTCCCCATGGATGATTGCCGTGTGAGTGACCACTCCAGCCATGGAAAAATGTGTGTCCGTGTGTGTGTGTATTTGTGGGGGAGGAACGCCAGAGAACCATCACTTCAAGGCACTTCTCAACAGGCTCACCGTTCCAGCTCCCCTCCATCACAGCGACATCAGAATCACAAATCTAATTTATTTCGCCAAGCGCATTTGCATGTTCGGTGAATCAGTGCACCACAGAGTTACATAACACTAATAATAAAGGACGGGAAAAACAACACAAACCAGAGGATGCATAGGCGTAAGGAAAAAAGGCCGTGATGCCTCCATAGGGAAATATAAGTGCACTCACTGCATGTGTGGACCCAGCTCAACAATGTCCAGGATATATTTTAAAAGGCTTTGGTTTGTTAGAGCATAACTTAATGAAAAAGCACGAGGGCCGATCTAGTGCAAAAGAAAATTGTCTTGGGTAAAGTCTTGGGAAGAACTTTTTGTTGGAGTTTTTCATTTTTGTGCAAGGTTATTTCCATTGAACAATGCTGTTAAAGAAGCCACAGTCTATTACCTCTGGGCCACGGTCCAACGGCTGCTCAAGGCATGCCGGGCTGGATCACTCATACTAATGGGACAGCAGCACCTCCCCACTCACGTCACACTGATGATAACTGAAAACTGTCCTCTTCAAAAGGGTACTCCTGGAACCTGCTAATGCCCCCAACCCGGTACTCTGGCTTTATACATACTTATACTACTTATTCCTACTCCTTTCTCTCAGGGGTCATTCTCTTGAGGCACAGGGTTGTTGCCAACTCCTAATGTTCACCTCTTGTTATCTAGGACTTTTGCAGCTTTTTCAACTTTTTCAAAGTTTGACGCCCACTCATTTTGTTTCCTGTCTAGTTGTCTCCTAATTTTGGCATCAGGGTACGCGTCCAATTCAATGAATGCATAAAGTGACACTTGTTCAAGTCGCAGGCCAATGTTAACTTGTAAATGTGTGTCTCCCTCATCTTATGCAGGTACGCAAACTTAGCCTGAACTGAATCAAGGTGAAGGCAATGGAGCGTGTGAACAATACATTTGCATACGGTTTGTGTTCATGTTTGTGTGTCTGTCTGTGTGTGTGTGTGTGTGTGTGTGTGTGTGTGTGTGTGTGTGTGTGTGTGTGTGTGTGTTTGTTTGTGTGTGTGTGTGTGTTTTGGAAGTGACCGGTGTATCCATCTCGGCATTATGACACTGAGGGGTCCTGGCAGTCATGTCCTCTGTCAGCAGACGGAGGCATGCATAATTCAGACTGGAGGCCATTCTAGCTGCTTCTCTTCCTATCTCATCACCGCTCCCAAACACAAAGCAGCGCGTAGGAGGGACAAGCAGAATGGATGAATGCTGCTCCTACTCTGATTACCCCTCCTCCGCCCCCCGTCCTCGTCCCTCAACCTTCATCCTCCCTCCACCCTCCTCCCTCAACCTCCATCCTCACTCCTCCCTCCACCCTCCTCCCTCAACCTCCTCCACTACCTGCCACCCCCCTGCAAACTTCACCCCTCAACCACCACCCTTACCCTCCACCGTCCTCCCTCCACCCTCACCCCTCCACCAACGTCCTCGCACTCCATCCTCACACTACACCAGCACCCTCTGCCTCCACCGTCGTCCCTCCAGCCTCACCCTCACCCTTCACCCTCCACCACCACCCTCACCCTCTACCCTCTCCATCCACTATCCAACCTCCACTCTCCACCCTCACCCTCTCCCTTCATCCTCCCCCTCAGTCCTCCCCCTCCGTCCACTCCCTCCACCCCAGCCTCCATCCTCGACCACCACACTCACCCTTCACTCTCCCCCTTCGAATCTCACCCCCATCCCTCCACCCATACCACCAGTGGTTGTCAGGGGGACAAACACAAACACAAATGTACACATGCGCACTCTCACAAACACCACCACACAAACACACACACACACACACACGCAACATACACAATCACACAAGGCTGCATACAAAATCCTATACACACAAACCCCACACATATGCAAAGACATAAGCTCTAGGCCTACACGGTGAAGGAGACAGATGAATAGAAGCATTATGCAGATGAGCTCACATGTTCTCCTATAATTTTTAACTGCAGTCTCACATGCAATGTTAAACAGAACATTCAAGGACAAATATATCTAATTGGAAAGAATAGAGAAAATGCACATTATGAAATGAACAGTATTACATAAGTATTCAGTCATAACAATATTACAGTAATTACATCATAATGAATCACAACATTTTCTGGCATGATTCACATAATCACTTTTATTAGATCTTCTGTTTGTATATATTTATTTCTTGCATTTCCTTGCATTTAAATCAGAAGACCATGTTTGTTTATGAGATGGATTCAGAAAATTAATAGTATAATTGTATCAACACATTATGGCCATATTTATTCCTTCATAAATAAGGAATAAATATGTCTTTGTTTAAATTGCCTACTTGACTCCATGGCTGGCAACTGTCTTGTTGATCCTCTCTCTCTCGCTTTCCCTTTCTATCTCACACTATCTAAAAATTCCAAGGGCTTAATTCCCATAGTAAATGTGGATGTACAATGCCAAGATGGAAGAAAAAATAGAAATAGTTAGTCTCCCTCCCTTTCTCTCTCTTCCTCACACTGCCTAGACCCTCCCCATCCCAAGAGACATAGAGAGAGAATGAGGGTCAGAGAGCTCACCTTTCCAGCAGAGGAGCACTGCTCTCAGTGTAGCGTGGTTGATCAGCATTAAGAGGGGGGGTGCTAGTGACCAAGCATCGGCTCATTCAGTATGCCAGGATCTATGAATATGCAAATATGACGCACCCATTTGAAACTCCTTAATCCTACCGCAAATCCAAAGACCTCTGAATCTATACAGACCCCTAATAGTGTTGATAAATTTGTTTACTACAACACAGTGCATATGAGTTCAAGAGCAGGCACCTCAATTCAACTTTTGAAACAAAGTCAATGGTTTGTTGTAACAGATGTGATGGCAGCAAATAGACTAGCCTTCAACAAATCATTTACAGACTCGGATATTTACTCAATTTAAACGTCAATTTCACCTTGGATACAAACTAACCCGCTGCCCGAGATAAGGACATATATTGGGACCCCAGCAAGTAGGTAAAGTTTTGGGTCATAAAGGCTTTGTTTTTCAAGGAACCGTTTGCTTGCATCCTAAACCTGAACAGCGGTCTGTAGATTATAGCAGCACAAGACGCAACTTTGTGATAGTTGTCTACTGTTAGCGTAAGGTGATCCAGCATTTTTCCTTGTGGCGACTCAAGGAAAGACGCTGGCACCCTCAGCAGAACAGGCTTCATAAAACCGCGGAAGTGTGAAGAAGCATATTTGGTGCTAGAATACTAAACCAACACTTTGATTTGTGCGGTGGACAAAAAAAATATCAATGTTTTTCCTGTGTTTAATGTAGCAGTGACCACACTGCTACATTAAACACATGAAAACCCGAAACCTTTAAACCTCTTATGATGCGTGCTGTGTAGCTGTCTAGCTCTCTAGAAGGAAGACCAGCGTACATATTGAAACGTGGTGTTTCACCTCCTTTCGCTTCATACTCGTTGTTGCTGAAGGCCAGGATCTGTAAGCGCGTAATTGCCGAGCACAAACTGCGCCAGCGGTAAAAAACTCTTTAAATGTTTAAATCAACATCCATGTATGCCCATGTAGAAACACACTTTTTAAAATCCCCCTCTGAAAACTTCAAACACTTTGCACAAATGAGTTTCTCTTTGGTCGAATTTGTCTGTAGCGAAACATGAAACTAGGCGTAACTCCGCCCCATACAGCTGTTGGTTTCCAGCCCAGGCTCTTTGCCGTCTCGCCCGGGAGGTTCTGTTCTAACATCCTGGGTCGGCTGGATCCCTAATCACTGTGTCGCATACAGAATCTCTTTTTAGAAAGTGGCAAGGCTACCCCCGTCTGGAGTTTAATTATGAGAAGTTCACATGTTTTCATTGCTATAAAGACTAAGGTCTGGATGCTTAGAAGAAGTTAGGGTGTGTTCACACAGGCAGTTTTTTTATATTAAAAAACACCTGACCAGAGCGTTTTTTAACCAACTAAAAAACTGACAGGGGGGTTTTGTCTAGTTCATTCTAGAGCACAATGTTCTAGAGCACATATATTTTGCCAATCGGTTACAGTATCAAAGTGGTTTGACTACGCTACTTGTATCAGTGTCAACTAGTTACAATGTCGAGGATGAGAAAATTAGCCTTGTTTTGATGTTAGATACCAACGACGAGGATAACGACGAACCTTCCCGTTTGTGGGTGCATGATATAAACCGGGTACGGCAGCAGTACGGTAACGGTGCATTTCATAGTTTGATACAAGAGCTACGGTTTGATAATGCACGGTTCAGTGCGTATTTCAGACTCGACAAGAGTCAATTTGAAACCCTTTTGCGCATCGTTGCGCCTTGATTAATAAAGCAAGACACCCACATGAGGCAAGCCATATTTAAACAATACGTGTTTTGAGGACTTTCCTAGTGACGTAAGTTCTCGTTCATTGGTCAGCTGTCAAAAAACTGCCTGACGTCGGCTGCTTTTTCTTGGCGAGTTTAACTTTTCCCAACTTGAAAACCACCCAGAGCAGTGAAAAAAACCCGCTGGCAGCGGTGTAAAAGCACCCAGGATTTTTTTTCAAAAACACTCTGTATCATAGGAATATAATATAAAACATTCACTCGCACCAGAAAAAAAAACTGCCTGTGTGAACACGCCCTTTAAAATAGATTTTAATTTTTTTTCTCGAGAAGTGGATCTTGTATGCAACACTATTGTTATGCATCAGTAATACAAAAGCACAGATCATTAATAAGATAATGAGGTCTGGGATTTCTGTGTTCTATGTTTGCAACATAAAAAAAAGAAGCATATAAAAATTACAACCAGCAATCTTTTTTATAATCCCATCTCTACAAAAGTGGCCCATGGAACTGCAACTCCCAGAGTCCATTGCAGGGGCTTAGCCGGTCATATGACCAGGCAGGGGGGGGAAGCAGATGGCTCAGCATCACGTGATGTTGTTAGCAAAGCCAAGGAGCTGCTGCATCTGAGCCGAGCCACAGGCAACGTCCCCCTCCACACTGAAAGGTAAATCTGCCTCCTATCCTTCGAGGGATTTGCTCTGTATATATGTTTCATATGCGCCATGCCGACAGAGCTCTGGAGCTCCGGCAGCTGCCAAAAGCTAGCAACCAGGAGCAGTGAGGAGGAGCTAGGAGCAGGAGGAGTGTGGGAGAGGGGAGATGCACGAGGGGGGATGGGAGGCCATTCGGGATGCTATCGCCCCTGCTCTCCCTTTACACAACCAGGAAGCTCTGTTTTTTTTCACTTTGATTCTGTGCATATCTAATGCCTCAGGGTGTGAGGGGGTCTGTGTGCATGGGGAGAGTCCTATATTTTAATGCCTATGCATTTTTTCTGATGTGTGTGTGTTCTTTGGACCACTGGGTGTCTGCCATGGCAGTGAGGGTATGTGGGTTCTGTGGGTGAGAGAGGAAACTGCTGGCTCAGAGAGACAGCAGTTTCCTCTCTCACCCTGCCTCACACGATACCTCTCCTTCAAACAAAAACGTCCTTTCCCTTCCCTTCCCATTATCGAGCGAGAACAGAAGGTGCATTTGTTTGAGTCATTTTGCTTCTAATATAAGGGCAGTAGCTCTTTATTGTGATTTGAAATTGTTATTATTTAATTGTATTAATTTGTTCATTTGTACATTCTACATTTCTGATTAATGTATTCTAGATCTAAGCATCTACACACAAGCACACAAACACACACACACACACACACAAACACACACACACACACACACACACACACACACACACACACACACACACACACACACACACACACACACACACACACACACACACACACACACACACGCACACACAATCTCTTGTGGTGCTGAACGGACAGCTCCTCCCGGGGGTTCTGGATGTGGGACAACCACAGACAGTTGTCAACGGCAACGGACATCCATCCTCCATCTTGTCCCTGGTATTTACTGTCCATTCATAGTCAGCCATCTGCTGTGGTATTTGTCAATAATAATTAGAAATGTCTGGCTGACGATCAGCCTTCTCACCATGTTGGTAATATTTAGTGTGCTCGTTCTGTGTGGTTGGACTGTTGATCACGTAGGTAGAGCCTGGCATTACCACTGCCAGGGTTAGGGGTTTGAGTCCAGCTGGTGCGCTTAAGATAAGAACTCACCATGCTCCTATCTGTTGTTGAATGCACCCACCCAAAGGCATATATTAAATATTCATTTTAGTTGTAATCCTTATATTTTTCTGTAAACTCTCCCCTTGAAGTTGTGTTAACCTCATAGGAAAAAAGGGGTAAGGGTGTTAAGGATTGTTAACTTGGTTGTTTATCTCCTCTAAGATTCCGAAATATATTTTTTTATCTGACAATAACCCTGCATCCTGTGGCTAGATTAGTCTTTGATGAGAGAGAGAGAGAGAGAGAGAGAGAGAGAGAGAGAGAGAGAGAGAGAGAGAGAGAGAGAGAGAGAGAGAGATATGTTGTGGATTCATGGATTAGTTTGGGCTAATAGTTCATTGTTTAATTGATTTATTAAGGACCGTTAGCATGTTCGGTAATATGTGAGCTACACAATTATTTTATTACATTTTGCAAATCACTATCTGTTAAGGCTAGACAGGACATCGCTATGCAAATTGTGTTCAGCTTTGTCCACATGGCTTAACTGGATTGAAAGATGGGATATAAAATATACAAACTCTGTGTTTCTACAATTACCACTCACAAAGCAATGACCTACCCCTCCCCTCCTCGTGTTTGGTTTAGGCCAGATTTTTTACGAGGCCTTCTCACCACACCAATTTCCTCGGCGCTACGTTTGTTTTAACCACATTCAATTTCTCATCTCGCTGTCTGCAGGATTGAAAACCTCATTGATCATATCAGATTGGCTAAGTAATTGATTGTTACTGGTTATTAACCTCCCAGAACTTTGGACCCGCTCGCCAGCCGTCGAGAACAGCCTGTAATCAGTCACGAATGGCAGCTGCTAATGAAATTAGTTCCCGGTTCTGCCTCGCAACTTTGTTTGTTTCCCAAAGTATCGGCAAGGGCACGGAGATGCCGCGGCTCGCCTTCCCCCCCTGAGAATGGGGAGATAGAACAACAGAACGCATATAATGAGCTGATGTGTCTGTGGCGGCGTCTCTGTGATTACTCATTTGTCCGACCCAAAATATAATGAAGGGCAGATTGAGAGAGAGAGAGAGACAGAGAGAGAGAGAGAGAGAGAGAGGGAGAGAGAGAGACAGAGACAGAGACAGAGACAGAGACAGAGAGAGAGAGAGAGAGAGAGAGAGAGAGAGAGAGAGAGAGAGAGAGAGAGAGAGAGAGAGAGAGAGAGCGTGAGAGAGTAGTAAGAAGGGGAAAGCCAAACAAAATGAAACAGTCAGCGTCGCAATGGACACTTCCTGCTGTGGTAATTACAGTATCTCACTGCCGCTGTCTATATGGCAATTTAATCTTCAGAATGAACGCTGCAATGGACCTAGCCGTAATATTGAAACTGTTTTTCACTTCTGTTTATTTATTTCATTCATGTCATAGTTGTTCAATCCATTGCTGTGAGGACAATGACGTTGGTCACAAACTGTTTTTTCCATTTAGAGCTGACTCTATTTTGCCACTTCCAGCACCAACCAGCTCACAGCTTCCCACTGCTGGGTTGAACTTTAATGTAAGCCATAGCTGCAGGACTTGGATTTAGTATGGTTACAACCGCTCTGTTGACACAAGTGACATCATATGCTGTGGCCCCACTTAAAGGGCATTTATTAAAAAGACTTAAAGAGCAAAAATCCATCTTTTAGCGGAAATGATTGAAGGTGGAAAGTGTAAGATCGGATGTTCAAATCTTGATGAAATAATAGTTTCTAAGTTATGTGGAAGGTGTCTATGTATCGTGTTGCAAAGATAATTACTTTAGTTAGCAGCTCGCTCAGTTTGCGCCAGCCAATACTGTTTCATAATACTACATTGCACATCAAGAGGCGATGGCCGTCACTGCAGTGTCCAGTCTGCCCTCAGTCAGAGGGCGCATTCAAACCTCTTGTCAATCATGTCAAAGGTATGCTGTAAAATGTGATGCTGTCTCTAACTCACTTGAAGGAAAAAAACCTGACAAAGCCATAGCACAGATTTACTCGGGAACCAAGACGTCAACCAGTTAAGAACTGTGCCAGGGAGACCAACACATTTATGTAGTATGGCTGTAAGAATATTGTGGTTGAGTGTATCAAAAGCTTGACTCCGGTCAAGGACAACAAGGAGGGAGAGTGATTTGGTGCCCAAGCTGATTCTATTGTCGTTCACAACCTCCACGAGGCCGTTCCTCTGCTGTTATGGACCCAAGAGCCGGCAAAAATCCAATTCAGTTTTGGGTAAGAAAATCATTTAACTGCTGAAACAATTATTTAATTAAAGATTAAAGATTGGTCTTAAGTAGCTGATGATTGATGAATTAAAGATTTTTTAGAGCTTTCATCATAGCAGTCTGATATGTAGTTGGTAGAAAAACTGTAAAGAATGGATAATTATACCTTGGCTGCCACCTGTTAACCCTTAAGTCGCAATTAAGCCAGCGGCTGTGCAGGCCTAATTGTTGATGGTGCCCAAGGTAGGGAGAAGTCTGTGCATTATGTGTGTCAGTGTTCTCTTTAGTTTAGTTTTGTCATTGTTCCAGGTGGCTCGGTTTGCGGTTGGTCTTTTTTGGTTTGACAGTATCCGCGGTGAGTTGTTGACACTGTTAGGTAATTTAAAACAAATTTGACGCTCAGGTGCTAAAAAGTTTACGAGCTTACGTTTGATACCCATGCTAATAGGACACACCTGTAGCTGTAGCAGGTAACAAGCCTGTGGCTGTAGCAGATCGCAGGTAACACAGCTGTAGTGGTGGCATGTGACGGGTAGCACACCTGTAGATGTATTAGGTCATAGATATATATACTGACTAGATATCGCATTCGGCTTCAAAGCATTCTTCAACAAGGCCGCCATCTGCCACGGGATAACAACCCACTCTGACGGGGCGCATAGCTACCGCCACGGTAGCGATACGCTACCCATGACACATTAAGAGACTGCAAATGTAGCCTGAGTGTGTTTGTCTTGTTTGACTATGTATTCCGTTACCTTCATACTGTTTTAAAATCATTTATCAACCATGTCATTTATCATACGCGCTACGGCAGTTTAATACAATCTTGCAAGTACCATCATCACAACTTTCTGATAATACCATTGACCATTAACGTCACCACTTCTGTTGCAATAACCACTCAGACAAGTATGTCGTTGTCAAATTCCAGGTCTATTTATTTAGTTTAAAAGTTACATGTTAACGCAGCGTAAATGTTCGTCTTACAAGCGTCTTGTCCAGTCTTAGTATTAGAGATTGTGTGCCGCGTCAACAGGGTTTAAATTGACGTCATAACTTCTGGGTAAACCGGAAGTGACCCTGAGTTGTTGTAATTATTTTTATTGCTGTTTTAGTACATTTTGGCTATGCCAAAATCGAGCAATAGTACACGGTTTACCGTGCTTATGTTTCTAGCTTATACAGGGGAGAATTGTAGCCGTTTAAAGCTGTTAGGTAATTTAACTTGTAACACCCCTGTCTCACGTGTATATTGGTATGCGCCAATTAGTAGGGGAGGGAGAGGACTATTTAGGCTGACGCTCGTCAGTGGTTCGGGAGAGCTGATGGTGGAAGGACGTATGTCTAATTATTGCTCTCGTAAGTGACTTGTTTAAAGGTCCGGTATGCTGAAGTTTGAATGGAATATTTTTGTGACTCTCAAGCCCATTTATTTTGTTTAGCCAAAAGTATTTCTATTGTTGTCAGTAACACACCTATAGCTGTTGCTGGTAGGAGATAACCTGCATGAAGCTGTATAAAGTAGAAGGTAGCAAAGTAGCTGCTGTGGCAGGTTGCAGTCAGCCGACAGCAGGTAACACACCTGTAGCTATAGTAGGGAGAGATTCCTTTGCAGATAATTCCTTACACACAGCTTAACGTTGTTTGTGTGTGTGGGTGCGCATTTGTCCCTGCGTAATGTGTTTGCGTATATGCGTGACGAAAAAAGGTTCTTTGATAGTTGGCTCCTCATGATAGCATGAAGTGAAACATGTTTCACAGCTCAAGTTGAATTTCCACACTTGCTTCCCCCTCACCGATCCAGTCTTGAGAGGTTTGCGTGCATGCATGTGCATCTGCCGCGTATGGGTGTCTGATGCTCCAGTGAACATATCGTGTGAGCCTAGGAGACACAATAGAGCTATCAATGCATCCACAGGGCTGGGTTTAGGTGGGTGTGTGTTCGTTGCGGTGGATGTGTTTTCTTCTCTGCGTGACTCATGGCTCATGTCGCCATGGTGACAACGGGGAGGCATTATGGGAATGTAATCTCCAGGAAGTGATCGCCCCAAGTCCAAGCATATGTGGCAGGAGCAGCACACCAGAAGGGCCTGGTGCGGATGTCCAGTTGGCCATCTGCTGCCGTCCCACCCAGCCAGGAGCAGGACGCGCCCACCGACCAAACACTCTGAAGAATGGGTATTAGTTCTCCCAGGAGCTCCTTCTCCCAGACCCGACCCCTTAGACACTGTCAGCGGGAACGCAAGGAAGTGTTGTTGATGAGGAGCGATGGCGTCGTGCATCATGTACGGACCAAGGGGTGGGTGGCAGTTTTAAAGGAGGAGGAGTAGGAGACGCAGCATGAGATCAGGCCATCGTTGTGGCCGGAGACCAGACCTGTTCTTCGGCCAAGTTATAAGCCGCACCAAACGGGGAGGCCATTACCTGGGACAGTCTCACCGAAGACCGGAGCAGAAGGCATGTGGAGAGGCAGCCTGTTAGCAGGCTGGTAGCAGAGGCATGGTGGTGCATCTGTCAAAGAAAGCACTGGATCTGTATGTGTGGATGATTGTGCTGCCTTGGGAAGAGGTAAAGCATAATCCATGAGTGATGAAACGAACGCCAACGCCACACGGACCCACGCACACACACACACACACAAACACACACACACACACACACACACACACACACACACACACACACACACACACACATGCACATACACACATGCACTCACAATCCCACATGCACACACACAATCACATGCATGCGCACACACACACACACACACACACACACACACACACACACACATATACACACACACATGCACTCAAAAATACACACACACACACACACATGCACACACAATCACACAAGAACACACACACACGCACACAAACACATTTATACACATAGACCCACAATCACACATGCACACACTCACGCACGCACACACACAAATTTATACACATAGACTCACAATCTCACACATAGAAACACATAGAAACACACAGAAATGCATGCATGTGTACAGACATACCCACATACACGAACTCCCACACAAAGGCACACACACACACACACATTTGATACATTTATTTGGAATGACCAGTACTACAACACCATAGCATCCAAATATTAATAAAGAGCCTATTTATGTCCAAAACAACACAAACACTTTGCAGGTAACCACAACCAAGTGAATCAGTAGAGATACATGTATAGTTCAAGTTGTATCATGGGTAGAGATAACAGCGCCTTCTCCATACATGGAGACTGCCGATGATTTCTGACACAGAGCAGTACTTGGCTATTTGCTTAGAGTTCTTCTTATTGAATCCAGCAATTTGCAATCCTCTAACACAGAGTCTATGAACATGTCCAAGGCTACCATAAATTAGTCCAACTAGCTTTGTGCTATAGCCAGCTATTGTTAAAGCATGTATTAATGGCAGGTATTTTAACATCTTTTCAGAGAAACACAGGTCCATATACAGGTCAAAGCAACAGCCCACTTCCAGAATCACAATCGTTTTTAAAAGATCAGGTGTATTTGGAGAATCTTTAAGAACATTTTCTAGGGAATTATCATTTACATTTCTGAACCAGTTAAGTTGTATTCTTTTGTTTGTATGTATTGTGCTTAGTCCATGTACTTTGCGCAGTTCATTCGCTGTGATGTTGACAATGCGATCGTGACGTGCAATGTATAGTCCTTTAAATGTGGGACAACCCACACACACACACACACACACACACACACACACACACACACACACACACACACACACACACACACACACACACACACACACACACACACACACACACACATACTCTCAAAGTTTGCAGATGGGTATTGGAATGAAAATGCCCCCCCACTTTGTGTTGACTCTCCAGTCCGTCCACCTGGCCTCCGTGGCCCCCGATGATGAGGTACCTCCCGTCTCCCCCCCCAGCTGGCAGAGCTGTTGAAAACGTTGTCCCACACCCATGAATGTGACTTCCTCTTCAACCGCGGCTTCACATCTGCCTCTTGGAGATACGAGCGGTCTTATCCTGGCACAGCCCTCCAGAAATAATCCATCTCTTCTGCCTTCCTTCCGCCTTTTTTTTCTCTTCTTGTTAGGCCATTCTCCCCCCCCCCCCCCCTCCCCTCCCCACCCCAAGAAGCCCCCTGTTCTAAAAATACTATCAGCTAATATCACCGTTCCTGCCTTGAGGAATGGCCGTTGGAGCGGCGGTGGCTGGTTCCGCCGCTCCAACGGCCATTCCTCAAGTCAGGAACCGGCGGTGGCTGGTTCCCCCAGCTCTGAGGCAGAGCCAGCACTGCTGTCTCCAAAGGTCAGCCGCAGAAGGAGGTCAGAGGACGTCTACGCTGTGGCCCGCTGTCCTTTTAGAGAAAGGCCACCGCCAGAGAGGAGGGAAGAAAGGGAGGGGAGGAAACAAAAAACAATCAAATAACAAGATGAAAGCGTGTAGGGGCGAGTTGGATTATGAATATGCAAAAGGTGTGTGAGAGGGGGAGAGGAATGGGGGGGGGGGGGGGGTCCCCTTCAGCACCATCACCTGCTCCTTGCCATGATGCAGCGTGGCAGAGCAACCCACCCCTCCCACAAGGGGCATAGTTAGGAAGCATCATTAAGGTGTGGGGGTTGGGGAGGGGACAGCCTATCAGGGGCGTGTCTGGGTGGTTTCTTCCTCCTGAAAAAAGATATGTCACCTTGTAATGTAATTTCTCTGCATTTATTCTTTCGGGGATGACTTAGCTATTCCAGCAGGGCATGGAGGTCAAGAGAATAGTAAAATGTTTGTACGGTATTTGTTAGAGCCCAACTGAGTGTATAGTTGTATAGTTGTCCCACTGCCTTTGACAATTAAATGGAATAAGGTCAGAGAGCACAACCACCTTTCCCCGGTCCTTTCAAACAAATGAAACCCACGCACAGCTTCCCCCACCCCCCACCCCCCCCCCCCCCCCCCCCCCCCCGCCCCATCCGAAGGTCAGCCCCTCGCTGAGCATTCCTACTGCTTCACAACATCTTCCTCTATCTGTTTGTAGACCGATCGGTGGTCCCCTTTTCTCCCTCTTTATTTCGGTCTCTCTACCTCACTCTCTTCCTTGACCCCCTTTCTCCCTCTATGTCTCTCTCATGCTATCTGTCTACCCCTCTCTTCCTTTCCCTTTCTTCCTTTCGGTCTCTCTCTCTCTCTCTCTCTCTCTCTCTCTCTCTCTCTCTCTCTCTCTCTCTCTCTCTCTCTCTCTCTCTCTCTCTCTCTCTCTCTCTCTCTCTCTCTCTCTGTCTCTCTCTCTCTCTCTCTCTCTCTCTCTCTCTCCTGCTCTCTCTCTCTCTCTCTCTCTCTCTCTCTCTCTCTCTCTCTCTCTCTCTCTCTCTCTCTCTCTCTCTCTCTCTCTCTCTGTCTCTCTCTCCTGCTCTCTCTCTCTCTCCTGCTCTATCTCACTCTCTCCTGCTCTCTCTCATTGCTCTCTCTCCAAAGTGTTATTGATAATCACACAGCCAAGCTGTCTGCTCAGGCCTAGACACCTGGAGTGCTAATACAGCCACAGATGCTTGGTTTCAAAACACAACAAAAGCACATACATCATCGCTGCGGGACTGAGCTCACGATGACACTAACCATTAGGAAAAAACAACAACTTTGTGAATAAAAAAGATAAAAGTCTAAGCCGGTGGTCAACTACTTTCAAGTAACGAGCTGTGAATGGCTGTTTAGTGTGACCCCAGTGTTTTATCTGCCACCTTTCTCTGATCCTACTTCCTACTGACCGGAGAAGCAATTTAGGAGTCCGCAAAGTGGTCCAGTGTAAAGTGGAACCGGGTTTACCCAAGCCAGGAAATGGTTCCCGGAGCATAGGTTGTTTGTGTGTTTGTGTATGTTTTTGTGTCTGTGTGTGTGTGTCCATTTTGTGTGTTGCGTTGTCTAAAGTATGTTTGTTTCTTGTGCATTGCATGTGTGTGTCTGTGTGTGTGTGTGTGTGTGTTTGTTTGCATGTGTGTGTGAATGCTACCTGGAACAGGGCATTTCCTTATAGCATTCCGTGTCTGTTGAAGAAAATTACTTGAAGATATGAGGTATATAGAGATATGCGATATAGAGAATACTGCGTGTAATCTGGTGATGACACTGAAAGGCACAGCAAAAGGCATATTTTATGACATGCAAAATATATCCATGTTGTAAAATGTCTTAATAATACCAGTAATGTTTGACAGCTCTAGTTCATTTGAAATTTCAAGTCAGTCTGAACCGGTTCTGAGTGAACAAACAAAGGTCTTTAGTTACCGCTTGAAAGAAAATTGCTCTCAACATGATTCAAGAAAACCCCAATTAAGGAGTCATTCCAATTAAAGTATAGGAGAGAGAAAATAGGACTGAGAGTGAGATAGTGGTGTGTCCTCTGCCTCTTCTAATGGGGTGAGTGGCTCAGTATTCGCCTGCAAACTGTCACTCAGTCCACACTGTTATGGTGTCTTTGTCTTCCAGCGGTAATAAATACAGGACAAACGCCATTAAAGATCGGATTTCAGCTACCGATAGATACATCCAAATCTCTCTAGCGGATGACCGCGAAAAATAAAAAGTGGAACTGGGCTTGAGACTGTTTGGCTAGAAACGGTTGATTGCTATGCTAATGTAGTGCTAATGTGTTGGTGCTGTTGACAAATGACAATATTCTCGCATTACTATATTTTTAATTTTTAAAGCCACAAACTAAATACTCCAGCATCTGGATGGACAATGGACACAGTGTCCAGGCTAACTCTGGCGTCCCTTCTGCGACTTCATCACCACTGACCTTTCTTTACAGGCTCTACTATAATGATACATGTTTTATTTTCTACATTTGCATCCCTTCATTCAAATTTTTGCTACTTAGAACAGCCTAAGCCACTGCCTTTGCGCCTCAGAATTTACTGATTCGGTTACAAGCCAGAATCTTTGAACCATTATTATATCCTTCTTGAGGATTTTGCTCTTTTTCATACAAAAAACATACACCAGACATTGTTTCATTTTGCGGATGTTAAAGTGTCTTCCGCAAAAGAACATCAAGAGGGCTGCCTTTGATTTTTATAGTGACTTTCAAGTGACCATGCAACCTTTTTAGAGTCTTCAAACAAATGAGCCATGTACTTCCTTTGCCGCTTTCCTTTGAAGGTCGGCCTTTGATGTAAGGATATTGGTGATTTTATGCTTGGTGATTTTTACAGTGAGTTATTATTGAATACCACAGCTTTGTCAACTCTTTTTAAGTGAGATGTGAACGGCTGCATTAGAACAGGGAACAATGACAGCAATGAAGATGAGCTATTTGGTCTGAACAGCTAACATCTGCCGGTGTCCTCTTCTCTGATCCTTCTCATTGACGTCTCTCAGGTTCCCTTTGTAACGTCAGACATCACCTGCGTTCTTTCCTATCAAACTGATATCCAGTGCAGGGTATAATATTGCCAGGCTGGATGTCTTTTGTGTCTGTGTCAAAGCGTTCAAAGTCGGGATTCCCGGCTCACTCTCTCACCAGAGGAGAATGATTCACCAAGGTGTGACATGTGCCCCCCCCCCCCCCCCCCCCCCCACCCGCCTTCATGTCTTCACCCCCACGTGGACACCCCCGCTCGCGAATGATTCACCCTGGTGACATGTGCCCTCCCCCCCCCCCCCCCCCCCCCCCACCCGCCTTCATGTCTTCACACCCACGTGGACACCCCCGCTCGCGCTCCTGACGCCTCAGACATCGTGGCAGCAGGTGCCAGTGTGTGGGGGCCGGGTTTATTTTTGGAATAGAAAAGGGGCGATTTATCTCAATAATGACTCTTTTTTGGGGAGTAGTGACAAGGCAATTTCTCCGCCCAAAGTAAGGGAGCATTTGTGAATGTTTGTGTATGTGTATTTGTGTTTTTTTGTGTGTGTGTGTGTGTGTGTGTGTGTGTGCGTGTGTGCGTGTGTGCGTGTGTGTGTGTGTGTGTGTGTGTGTGTGTGTGTGTGTGTGCGTGTGTGTGTGCGTGTGTGTGTGTGTGTGTGTGTGTGTGTGTGTGTGTGTGTGTGTGTGTGTGTGTTTTTTCGGGAGTAGAGGAGGTGGGTGTAGCAGGGGCTTTACTGAACTGCACATGATCAATCCCTCAATTTGGCTGTGTCAGCTGAAGGTGTGTGTGTTTTTGTGTATGTGTGTGTGCATGCGTGTTTATGTTGTTGTTTGTGTCCACATTTGTGTGAGTTTGCAGATTTGTGTGTTTATGTGTGTGAGTGTGTGTGTATGCACGCATTTGTGTTTGTTTCTGTGCGTGTTTGTGTGTGTGTGTGTGTGTGTGTGTGTGTGGTTGTGTGTGTGTGTGTTTGTGTTTCTGTGCGTGTTTGTGTGTCTGTGTGTGTGGTTGTGTGTGTGTGTTTCTGTGTGTGTGTGTGTTTGTGTGCAGGAGGGAAAGGAGGGATAAAGCAAAGCCAGTCCCTGCGAATTCTGTCAAATAGAGAGAAGGAGAAAGGAAAATAACTAAGATGAAACGTTCATATGTTTTTTGTCTTAAATGTCAAGATTGGGTCACGCTATCTATTATTTTATTCAAATCTTGTATGCCAAATATATTAAGCAAGACGTCTTAATTATTGAATTGCATAAACTTTGCAATCGAACGAGCATAAACATTTATGTTTTGTCCATTTATTAATTCAACAACAAATACAAGAAATGAAATCCGTTTCTCGTATTGTTTTTCCATAACCTTACCCAAACCTCCCCTAAGGGGTTTAATATACAATATATATATATATAGTCTATATATATATATATATATATATATATACATATAATATTTATAATGGTATCAGATAGACTCTCTAATAACGTCTTGGCTGTTGAATGCCAAGCTGCACAAGTTACCTCAGAGGCATCCCTGTCCAGCATGGCCTAATAAAACAGTGTGAGTGACCACGGCCTCACATGATGGACCAGCAAATAACGCAAACGGACATTTTAAGGTTGGTAAATTAATCAGACATAACTCACTTTATGTGCCATAGGCACATCAATTGAATGTCATGTGGGACAGTTATTTATGGTTGAGTGTGTCCGCTGTAACTACCATCAGAACCTCATTTGGGCTGGGCAAGCCTCCGCGGACACAGCTCCACGGGGGGCTGTGGGGGAGGGGGGGCTGTGGTGAGTTGGGGGGCACACATAACATCAGGCCTCTAAATAGCTTTTGTTTGCGGCGCCTGTGGATCGCTTGCATGCAGCTCAGATAATAAAACTGGTATTCCTTCTGGTCACTGCTCAGTGGTCCTCAATGACATTTATCTCTCTTTGTCGCTGGTGTTTGTGTTTTTGATAATGAAGTGCCACCAAACAAAAAGCGCATATACACCACACACATACACAGACACATTTATACCCCAATAGAGTTACACAAATCTGCTTCATACACTTCCAGACACACGATACTATATCCGTCCTGCAGCTTCCCCATGGAGGCTGGGTTGTTGGTTCTCATCCCTGTCTCAGGCTTATTGAATCCTGCTTATACTGCTCCTCTGCTGCTCTCTTGCACTGATGGGGACCACTGGGAGAGAGGATGGTAGGGGGGGACAGACAGGTGGACGTGTGTGAGTGTGTGTGAAGGAGGGGGGAGGTGGGATTGGAAGTCAGGCCGAGTGAACAACTGGGTGACCGGTGAGTGGCATCAACCGGTCCCTTCTGTTGTCGTGTTTCCCAAGTGGCCTGATGGGGAGCCGTACCCCCCACTCCTCCGCCTTCCTCTCGGGAAGGGGGGGGGGGGTGCTTCCATGTGACCTGGCTAACATGGTTCACGTGTATGTGTGTGTTTGTGTGTGTATGTGTGCTTGTGTGTCCATCCACTCTTTGCATGGTCCCTCCGGGACATGGAGATGTACATATGTGCAATCAGGCGGCTTGATGAACCATGCAGATAAAGAAATAAATATTAGTGCTGTCAAGCGATTAAAATATTTAATATTAAAATATTTAATATTAATTTCATAGTTAACTCGCGATTAATCGCAATTTTTTTTCTATTCTAAATATCCCTTGATTTCGTGCCACTAGCCTTTTAGTGAGATCAGAGAGTGTTGAGAAGGACAGTAATAAAATATATTTGGTAAGATGGATATAAGAAGACAGACCCGCAGTGAATTCAACCCGGTGCATGACAGTGGTAGGCCTACCGTAAAACTTCAATAGCCCAGGCTTTTATTTGTTTCAATCACTGAACTTTCGAACAAAACTCTTGCTCAGCAAAGATGGGAAATACAATCACATTTATTATTTAAACCAGTATGAATGTTCCTACCGTACGTTGGCTTATACTCATTAACAGGCTATCGAATAACGCCTACACACACACACACACACACACACACACACACACACACACACACACACACACACACACACACACACACACACACACACACACACACACACACACGGTGGTAACCGGGGTGGGCCGTTAACGTTTCGGGGCTGTCGGGCTGAGTACTGTGGGATAACAATATTGCGTTTATAAAAGTTCCTTGTAGCGCCGTCCTGCAGCCTGAGCTGTCGGCTCAGGCTGCCGAGAGAGGGAGAAGAAATATATATATATATATATATATATATATATATATATATATATATATATATATATATATTATAACCCAATTCCCAATTGACTTTTATTAGTTCATATCATTTATTTTTTAAATAGATGCCGTTTACCCTTTTCCTTCCGTTCACTCTGCACCCTGAACAACATACTTGTTGTGGTAACATACAAACTATTTGGCTTTCCAGACATCCTACCAGCTGCAGGTGTAGTCCAACGCGACTGGTTGTTTTATAGATATAAAGCATCTGCTACATTATTTATAGATCTGTATGTCAATTGCCGTCAAACTCCCACTTGTGTACCAAAGCATTCTTTGTAAGTACTGAACACGCAGCATTGTACTTTAACAGCACTTGAGTAACTAAACTTACTGCCTTTTATACACTGACACGATTGAAAACTGTTTTTCACTATCTATATATTGATGTAATACACCTACACACGCATTATACCATCTCTACCACTAATAACCACATTTATGCATCCAGTTTATGACGTCTTATTTCTTTTATTAGTCGTAAAAAAAACATTTACATCTACACAAGCGTGCTAGGGATGCAGGAGGGAGGGATGGGGAGAGAGAGAGTGAGAGAGAGGGAGAAGGCAGAGAGAGGTTGGGAGGGAGACAGAGAGAGATGGATAAGGGAGAGAGAGGGAGAGAGAAAAAGAGGGAGAGAGGGGTAAGGATGGGTAGAGGGAGAAAGAGGCAATGAGAATAGAGCGATAGAGAGTGACAGAGGGAGGAGGAGAGAGAGAGAGCTGTGAATGTAACTGTCCATATGTCTCTGGCGATGACGCTCATGCAGAGGTGTGAGTGTGAGATCGCTCGCGCTTGTGTGTGTGTGTGTGTGTGTGTGTGTGTGTGTGTGTGTGTGTGTGTGTGTGTGTGTGTGTGTGTGTGTGTGTGTGTGTGTGTGTGTGTGTGTGTGTGTGTGTGTGTGGGCGGCAGGGTTATGGGGGTTATGCTGATGAGTCAGTGGAGATAGATACAGAGTGGGAGTGCGGGTATGTCACAGAGTTCTTGAGTAACATCTACCTATATAACTGGGTCCTGATGAAGGCGTGAGCCCCTCACAGCCCTGAATGGTGAGTTGTTCAAGCAATGTTTTGTTTGTGACCTCACAGCCGTGTGCATGAGAGTCTGTTTATATGCATGAGCGGCGTATGTAGCCATCAGGGAGCATCTTCGTCTGGTCAGACTGAGCTGAGCCCGGCGGCACATTGGGTACGCATTACCGAATAGGGTGTGTGTGTGTTTATGTGTGTGTGTGTGTGTGGGGGGGGGGGTAGTATACATTACTGAGGGAAGAGGGGGGCATCGGCAACGGGGCTTTTGAAAATCAACCAAGAGCAAAATATTGTTTGCGGACTGCCAAGCGAAATTAATCTCCCTACTCCATGAAAAACTTTAATCGGATTAAACGTTTTCGTGGCCGAGCGAATCCCGTCTCCTGTCTCCCCTCTCCCCTCTCCCCGCTCCCCTCTCCATGCTCCCCTCTCCCCTTCCCTGGTCTCCCTCTCACAAGCCGGGACTCAGGGATCCCCCCCCTCCTCCCCCTTCTCCCCCACCCCACCCCGTCCCGCTCTGCACTCTCAATCCTGCGCCAACATTGTGCCAAACAATGATTACAGAGTGTAATCACGCGCTTCCCGCTCTTCTGAATGGCCGTCTTTCACGGGTAATCAAGTGCGACAGTGTAAGCAGGGCACGCGCCACTCGGCATCCAGAGATTATTTTTAGTTTCTTCACCTCGACGGGTCGTCGTCGACAACGACAACGTGTCCTTGGCAGAAAGAATGAACAGCGCCTCCGGAACGGCACGTATCTCAGGACACGTGTGTAGAAAAATACAATAAACCCAAATCATACAATCAAGTATAACATTCTTTCTCCTTTTCACGTGTCGCTAACGCGTAAGTGTGCATGGGCGTGTGTGTGTGGGGCGTCCCGCCGTCACTGATACTGACTGACTCCTCTTCCACTCTCAGGTCGTCCCGCACCCGCCAGGCACCATGTCGTACGGCTCCATCGACGAAGGCTCCTTCGGGCCCCGGAACCCCTTCGGAGGCCCCAGCAGTCAGGGCTACCGACCCGTGGGTAAAGACGGCACATTCATCCATTCACACAGCGTGACGGCCTCCTCACCCGCTCCCTCCCTGAGCTGCTCCACACTCCCTCACAGACCCAGCGGCGCAGCGGTGACTCTGATTCCCCGTTGTTAAGGAAGAAGTGCACGCTCTGACGGGCAGGCCGGTTTGGTGTTGAGAAAGTTTCCCCGATCCCCCTCCTGTGTGTGTTTGCACCCTCTTGACCCCTTGGGGAGAGCAATCTGGCAGCGCAGTCCTCTGGAACGAGTGTGTGTGTGACTCTGTCTTTCTGCTTTGACTTTATGTGTGTTTATGTGTGTGTGTGTGTGTGTGTGTGTGTGTGTGTGTGTGTGTGTGTGTGTGTGTGTGTGTGTGTGTGTGTGTGTGTGTGTGTGTGGTTGTGTGTGTGTGTGTGTGTGTGTGTGTGTGTGTGTTTGTCTGTGTGTGTGTGTGTGTGTGTGTGTGTGTGTGTGTGTGTGTGTGTGTGTGTGTGTGTGTGTGTGTGTGTGTGTATGTGTGTGTGTGTGTGTGTGTGTGTGTGTGTGTGTGTGTGTGTGCATTTTTTTTTGTATTTGTGTGTGTGTGTGTGTGTGTGTGTGTGTGTGTCTGCATTTGTTGTGTATTTGTGTGTGTGTGTGTGTGTGTGTGTGTTTGTGAATGAATGTGTGTGCGTGTGAATGTGTGTGTGTGTGGGCATTTGTGTGTGTGTGTGAGTGTGTCTGTATTTTTGTGTGTGTGTGTGATTGGATGTATGTATATGTGTGTGTGTTTGTGGGAGGGGGGGGGCAGGAGGTGGTGTTTGTGAAGTGTGTTTGGAGGTGTTTGTGCATATGCATTTGTGTGTGTCTGTCTGACTGTCTGTGTATGTGTTTTGGGGATGCAGAAAGCCTCTTATTTTGCGACCATAAGTGCGTCACTATTCAACAGGAATACATGATCTATACAATACAATAAACACTTGTCCAATGGCCTCAAAACTACAATGAAAAAATCCGAAAATGGAAAGACACAGAGAGAGGATAGTAGGGAGAATATGATTAAGACATTACATGCCATATTTTCTCTCTTAATATCTTCCTGTTCATTTTTTTTTTCATTCATTGAATCATATTCAAGACGTACTCCCCACGCTGATGGGATCTGGCACTCGGGGGGAGTTAACTGACACAAGAAATTATGTCACATTTCACATGCACAGCGGAGAGGGGGGGGAAACGCCACGTTCAACACACACAGCGTCACAGCACAGCTTTGTGGCCCCGCTCCCACATACAGTGAACTCACTGCCTTCACTCAAGCTGACAGTCAGCCCGTCTTCCTCTCTCTCATTGTCACCCCCTGTCTCTCTATCTCACTCCCTCAGTCTCTGTCGTTGACTGTCTCTCTCTCTCTCTCTCTCTCTCTCTCTCTCTCTCTCTCTCTCTCTCTCTCTCTCTCTCTCTCTCTCTCTCTCTCTCTCTCTCTCTCTCAGATTGGGAGCCGCAGTCATGGGAAAGGGGTTCTTTGATCAAATTGTTAGTTTATTGGTGCAGTGCGTGTGTGCATTTGAATCTGTGAGTGAGAGTGTGTGTGTATGTATGTGTGTGTGTGCGTGTGTGTGTGTGTGTGTGTGTGTATAATGTGTGTGTGTTTGAATGTGTGTGTTGTTGTGGATGAGTGTTTGTGTCTGTCGGTGTATTTGCACGCCTGTGTTTACATGTGCATGTGTAATGTGTATATTTGTGTGCGTGTGCGCGCCTGTGTATGAAAGCGTGAAGCCTGTCAGATTTGCAGCGAGGGGCTGTCTGTGCAGCGATGCCCGTTCAGTGGAGGGAGCTCAGGAAATGATCAAAGCCCAGGTTAAGTCCCTAACAGAGCCGCCACTCAAACTAATCTCCCGCCTCCTTTACTGCGCCGAAAACTGTCAACCTCCATCAGTAACTCCGCCTCTCTCTCGTCTGGAGAATTAACGCTGTTAAATACTGAAATATGAATATTTATATGCATATCCTGTGTGTTTGCTGCAGTGCTTTAGTTTATTTTGCCGTCATTATCGCTTTTGAAAAGTGAAAAGTTCAACTAAATTTTTTTTGGCTTCTATTTTTAAAACTAATTCATTACAATATCCATTTAGAAAATGGTAATTACAAACATATCAATGCATTCCCATACATTTCCATACAAAAGGCCTGTGGTGAGCAAAGTGAACCTCTTTATTTAGCTGCTCTCTTGGGAAGAGTAGGAGGATAGGACTGAGCACGGAGATGTTGGCAATAATTATTCCGGGGTGTGCGTGTCTCTAGGATGACGTGCAGGGTAGTGTCTGAGTGGGAGAGCTTGTATTGTCATCCTCTGAGATATCTTCAGTACTGTTCAGTACGCTGAATGGATCAGCCTCTTCCGGTGGGAACAAAAGAAGGTGTTGTCTTACGGAAACAGCAGTCAGACTTTACCATACTCTGTTCATCTGTGTTCTAAACAACTCTGTAAAAGAGCAGAAAAGAGGAATATTTGGAAACTAACCAATCAAAGAAATCCCCCCCCCCCCTCTCGGCCCCCTCCCTCCCTACATCTCTCTGCCATTGAACACAAGTGCTGCGATCATAAACCTTTGATTGACAGGCAAGAAGGACTCCTTGAACTGATCAGTGCCCTATACCACGAAGCTCGCTGAACATACCCAGGCTTTCTTGGGAAAACCTGGCTCGACAGAGCCGCAACTCGCAATCAGAGTTAAATGGTACCACGAAGCTCACTTTAGATTCAATTAGCTGAACCAGGTTTTCCGCTTTAGGTTCAGTGCGCGTTCACGTGAAAGGGGCGTTTTCATTTTTCTCACCTTTACGATAGATCAAGCAGTCTATATGCGTATAAGTGAAAATATTCTGCATATTGTCTGTAAAATAACTATGCCAAATGCAGAATTGTTCGCCATTAATCCAAATAGAATGATGATGATTTAAAGTGCATAAGCAACGTCCATCCTGCCTTATTCTATCATTTAGGGAATTCACTTTAAATACACCCTATTTAAGAAATGTATGGCATGTTTTCGACCGCTGAGAGGTAGCGGCTCTAGCGTAGCCTAATGGATTGGTATAAGACCCGAACGTGAATCCGTGTATGGTTCTTTTTATTTTTTTCTGATTTTGTTTTAAATCGGAATATTCAAAGAACGAACCATACACGGATTGAATCGAAGACGAAATTGTTGTTGTTGTGTTTGAAACTGGCGCGAGGGTTCTTCTGCGCGCCTAACCTGACGCTTGATCATTGTGTGGTGGTTCAACGCGTCAACGCGCCAACGCAGCCAGATGAGTCCATGTCCATGCAAGTGAACGGAGCGTTCCCTCTTCGTCATAACTATCAAACCAAACATCCTTCACATTCACCGAGCGAACATTATGAAAGTAAAATGCACATTTCTCGCTAAAAATGTTTCCATAAACGCATTTAATGGCGTAACTATGTTACTATTTCCACCCAGAATAAAGAAAGATGTCGGCCGTATGCTTCTGTCCAAGCTCACTAGCGGAGACGTTTGCAGTGACGTCATGACGTTGCTCACGCCGGCTCCATGGCTGGCTCTGGCCGGTGTGAAACCAACCGGTTCTTAACTGGGGTAAGGCTGGAACCAGTTTGGAACTGGCTCTAGCACCAGCCCGGAACTGGCTCTCGGTTCTTTTTGGTGTGAAAGCGGCAACAGATGTGGTGCCAGCACGGCCTTGAAAATATGGGTTCAAGTTCGAAATAAGCACAAAAATATAATTCCATAAGCTTTAGTGAATAAGTATTCCATTTGCATGAGAATTAGGACTTTTTAAGCTTCACATAAATTTGCATCACTTGGGAGTCAAACCCCCCGCGCAGAAATTCAAGACTGACGCGCTACCTCCACTCTAGCACACTGTCACGGAGACACAATGCGCAACAGTAATTATTGTCTACATAAGGTCCAAAAGGACGATCAAATAACGAACACCCTCTGATGAGAATCTGTATCTCTCATGAAGAACCCCAATTTCCTTGTTTGCACAATGACAATAAAGTCTGAAATCTGAATATCGTCAGACAATGCCAAGGGATCGGTTCTGTCCCGTAAAACCCTCTGTCTCCGGAGAGGCGCCTGTACGATAAGTGCGCCGGGGTCCACGGGAACACCCACAAATGGTGACGCCATTGTCAGAGGAGGGGCTAGGAAGCTGCGCACGCCGATTTAAGTAGCCGATCTCCGGCTAGACTAAGCTGAAAAACTGCTCCCGACCAGGTTTGGTTGCGAGCATAAGTCACCATGGTGATACAGCGACGCTAAAAGAGATCTACTTTCGTGGTACAACTAACCCAGGCTTGGAGCTCAACATACCTCGCTAACCCTCTAAGCGAGCTTCGTGGTACAGGGCCCAGGAAAGAGATGCCCTGATTCGGGGCGGTTTAGAATTGAAATGGTCTCATACAGAGGCAGGATTAGTAAACCCCAAAACAGATATTCTCACAGACCATTTCACAAACTAATAGCTCATTTCTAACCAAATTGCCCTCAAATAATAGCTCTGACATCTTACCTACAGCCACTTTAAGTATTCTTGCTCTTTGCACTATGAATAGAGCTCAACAATGAAATACTCTGTTGTTGTTGTTGTTGTTGTTGTTGTTGTTGTTGTTGTTGTTGTTGTTGTTGTTGTTGTTGTTTTTGTTTTTGTTGTTGTTGTTGTGTCAGCAATTACAACTCCTTTACCTTAACCTATGTATACCGCTTGCCTTGGCTTCTAGATTTTTGGTGCAGGTGAAAAGGATACAGTTTGTGTATTTCCATGAAAGAACACAAACTGCATTAGTACACAATACAAGGACAGGAACACATATGTATGTATAATATCTATACATATATTTACATTTATAAATACATTATCCATTGGAAAAAAAACATGACACGCAAACAGGTGGATCTATAATAGCTGCCTTGCCTGATCATAGTCCTTAACAGTCCCCAATGTCAACTGTCACCTCATCCCCCCCCCCCCCCCCCCCCCATTCTCGATATAGCAGAGATCTAACCAATCCTGACCACGGATCGCGTTTACCATTTATCTTCCTTTAGTTTGCCTGCGATTGTGTCCCACCCTGATCGAGTCACCGCATTGGCAGTAATCACGGTAGAGGCGGTGATTTGGTTAGAGACATGGGGGAGGTTGAGGCTATCGACTGTGACCAGGGATGAGGGCAGCTGATGGGCACTGAGTGGCCAAAGTAGGGCTGGGGCTCGAATGCCACGCATGGATCAATGGGCCAAGCGGGACTGGATCAATCCACAGAGCTCTGGAGTCAAACCAATAGTTACCAGGGCATGTAGCACTGTCTGCCTGCCTGTCTAAGATAAGCCTCTGAGTGATGTACGTGATCTCCTGGCATCCTGTCTGCACCCCAGCCAGCATGCCATTAGTAATCACTTCATGGTTTGACCAAACATCAACAAAAAAATTCTCCCTAGTTGAAACAAATCATAATCGCTCCATCTGCCAGACATGCATCTGTTTTGTCTTTGGAATGGTAAATGGACAGGTCGGATTTGCATCAGAGCGTTTGCGTCAATGATTCTCAAATAGTTATTGGGTATTTCTGGCGAGCCGTTGTGAGGGAGAGATCCACCTACTTGTACAGAACAATAAAAATCTTGTGACAGCCTCTTTACGCACTTGGCAATGAATCAGCAGCAACAAGTGATGCATAACTCCCTGTTTTTCACCTGGTGCATCACTGACTGAATTATCTTTATTTAGACCCTCATTCCCTGAAACTTTAATTAGCAGCATCAAACAAACATTTGAATGGGGATTCTGGGCAGAAAAAGCCTTCAAACAACAAACTTAGCCGGAAGGCTTCCGGTGACGTGCCTTATGAAATCATTTCACTTTTCGGGTGGGAATCACACTGTTTATAGCTGTTTTTCGTTGGCTAAGCCAGCTCATTGTCAGGCGCGACATTTTCTTTGGGCAACATTTTCTATCTCAATTGCGCAAAGCTCACTCACAGCATTTCGCAATGAGCGCCGTGTGGAAAAATGGTGTGTTACATTAAACTCCCGAGAAATTGCTGCTTCCAAATTGCCCTGGATGCGTCCGAAGCCCGTTGAAATACGAGCAAGTATTACCGGGGAAAATAACTTAATGGAGATTCTACCTTTCCGGCGTGCGGCTGCTCTTCAGCTGCCAGGGATGTGATAGTACGGCAGACAAAGGAGAACGCCCCCAGACGCATCAGTAGTGGGGAAAGCGGGGGAAAACAGAAGTGGTGCGGGCCTCCGCTCCGTAAAAATACACACGCATGTGTATTTGTGCGTGCGGGAATGCATTGTGTATGCATGCGTGTGTGCGTTTGTCCGTAATTATGCGTCTGCCGGTAATTGCGTGCATGTGCGTGCCTGTGTAGTCTTAATGATCAAACACTACAGGCACATTTCTTTAATGGAATATGTACACTCAAGGGTCGTCATAACAATTATATCTATTATTACACAGTGTCTTCATCTCCGTGGTGTGTTTCACACTGGCAGTACACTGCCCCTCGTGCTCAACATATGTGCAATCTTCTCAAGCACGACCCCTTGGAATTTAGCCTGCTGTTCCTTTTTTCCTCGCCTTTTTCTCCCTCCCACTTCAAGACAACGACGCAGCCACTGCCCTTGAGGAAATTGCGACGGAAGTTCCTGATTAAGTTCTCTCTGATTTGAGAGTATAATTGAACAGAGATGCTGAAAGCCCATTTTTGAGGAACCAACAAGCTTGTTGTCGGTGGGGGCCAAGCTGTTACACCCTCCCTGCTGGGTTGTGGGTACGGCTCTCATTACAACAGGGAAGACCATGGCCACGTAGAATCCCTTGTTCAGCACTTATGAAGGGAAAAGAGAAAAAAAAAATCTGAATTCTGGGAGCACCACCGTTGTGGAGATTCGACGGCAAGTATTAGAAAAGAACGGCCAACTGATTTTCCTACTTACCCTTTAACTTTTTTAGCTGGGACCATGTTTTGTTTTCTTCTCAGTTTAGCTTTTGAAACACACCCAGCCCTTTAGGCATTCACAGCGGCTCGCCAGTGTCATGCCAGTTCATTGGACCCCCACTCGGGCCAGGACAACCTTGTGGGGACTCAGGGGCACAAAAGTAATCATTATATCAGGCACACTGCTAAACGTGCAGCAGAGTGAGGATGACAGAGAGAGAGGGGGGGAGGGACGGAGAAAAAAGAGGGAAATAGAGCCAGAGGGCGACGGGGCGAAAGAGAGGATTGGAGGGAGGGAGACAGAGGGATGCAAAATTGAGAAAGAGAACAGGAGAGAAATGATACCTTTTTTTTTCTTCATGATGACCAGCCTTTTTAAAATTGATGAAGCTGAAAAAGTATACCTGACAATGAGAATGATGAACAGGGAGCAAAGCATTGATGCGTGTGTGTGTGAGATTATTATTTAAATGTTGACACTAATGCTGACATATATGCAATAGGCTATTGTTTGCTGAGACACAGTCTGGGTACTTTATGCTTTAATTATTCTGAAGAAAGAAGCAAATTCCAAAAAAAGCACAGTTCTCTACCACATATAATGTGGTAGAGAAAAGATTATCCCCCATTTTGGAGTCAAATGAAAATAAGAGTCCTGTCAATTCACCCACCTAGGAAATGGGGCTCTTTTAAGGTATGGGAATCAAACCAACAACCTGGCTAATGTCTGAAACGCTAGGGGCCTTTTGTAAGACAGTATACAAACACAGTGACAACTCACACATGCACACACTCTCTCCCTTCTACATGCAGGCGAAACATGTTCCATAGATGGAATCCTATAATGAATGTCAAAGTCAATGGCATCAATCACAGTAAATGAGAAGGCTGGGGAGCGTACGTGTCAAAGGTGGCAGTGTGGAGATAACATTTAAAAGGTACTAAAGGTCATTCAATTGAGAAATTACCCATTGACTAATGTATCACAATCTTGTAATGCTACACGTTTCGCTGCATGCAATCATTTTATTACTTGGACGATTTGTCAATGCAGCTCTGTGAATCAAGCTAATGACAATTGATACAGACCACGTCCCTTCCAACAGCTCGCGGTTCTGCCCACCTCATAAACATCCCTCGTTGGATTCCCCCTCCCCGAAATCGCTTGTTTCTCTGCTCCTCTTCGTGTAAGTCTGTCTTCTGTCAACTCTCTGTCTGTCTCTCTGTCTCTCTGTCCGTCCGTCCGTCCGTCTGTCCGTCCGTCCGTCCGTCCGTCCGTCCGTCCGTCCGTCCGTCCCTCTCTCTCTCTCTCTCTCTCTCTCTCTCTCTCTCTCTCTCTCTCTCTCTCTCTCTCTCTCTCTCTCTCTAGCACTTGTTTCCTTTCTCTCTCTCCCCATTGCTGTTGTTGCTAATATCATTTGGACCTTCTCGGGCCACCGGTCAGAGTCGATTGGATTCAATTGGGGGGTGGTTTGTGTGGGTTAGGCTGACCAGTGTCCACGTGCCTGCTCATGTGTTTTTAAGCGTGTTCACACACCACAGGGTACGGGCTGGGACCTTTTTATGACAAAGCCATCTCAGTGGGCTGTAATGGCTCCTGGACCATTAAACCCCTAAATGTCGGCGAAACGTGACTGCATGAACATGTTTGGTTTGACCGGTGGACGGAAGGGGAGGGAGTGTGTGTGTGTGTGTGTGTGTGTGTGTGTGTGTGTGTGTGTGTGTGTGTGTGTGTGTGTGTGTGTGTGTGTGTGTGTGTGTGGGGGGTGTTCCATTTCAATGGTCCAGCAGGAGTCGTCATGTCCCTTTCTCCTCATCTTCCTCCTCTCCTTCCTCCTGTTTCCCCTCCTTCTTTCTCTCTCCTCAATCTCATGTCCCCCCTCATCTTTCCATCTCTCCATCCTGCCCCCTTCCCCTCCTCATCCTTTCTTCATAAGCTCCCTGCTCCTGGAATCCTTCTGCCGTCTAGATGACTAACAACTACCCCACTCCCTCAAACCCCCACATTTCATTAAAGTTC
>NC_044058.1:18083835-18181335 GCF_902167405.1 Gadus morhua
AGGATCCCTCTGAGGAATACCAAACCGCGAGGTTCCGGGGCCAGACGGGCGGACCGAGGGGCACGTGGTGATTCACAGTATGACTGAATTGTAATATTTAAGTAAGACCGATGTTTCCGGGCTTCCTCTGCAGAAGGCGGGGGTGGCGGTTGAGGGGAGGGCCGCTGCATCTCCGGTCTCGGGCGAGAGCCACAGCGCGTGGGTGACAAAACGAAGAGATTCTCGGAGCGATATATGCATATGAGCAGTGGGCGTGGCACCAGGTGACTCATGTGCGATACACGGCTGCTCGTCAAAGAGCAAGAGAGTGAAAGACTCTGCGGAGATCCTTTTATAGCGCCACTGGCATTAATCAGCTTTTTCTTTCTTTCCTCGCTGGAGGCGAGAACAAGCAGGGAACTTTCTTCCCTGCTTCTTGTAGCTTGCGTCTACTTTTCTGGTGGATTGTTGAAGATGTGCCCAAATCTTTGTATATATGGTATATATTAATATATATTTACTGTAACGCAATGTTGTATTAGCTTGCCACGATTTAAAAATAATCCTTTGCAAGTCTGAGAAGTCGGCTCCTGCTTTCCGAGCTAAACGATGACACATCAGGCAGAGGTTTAGAGCTAATCCTTGTGTATGGTGAATGGTGTGCGTGTGTGTTGTGTGTGGTGTGCGTGTTTGGGTAAGATTGTGTACGTACGCATGTTGATGTGTGTGTGTGTGTGTGTTTCTTTTTGTACTACCAGTGGTATGTCTGTAAGAAAAGTGTGTTTCTCAGTGTGACACTCTCCTACTGGCAAATCAGTCACAACAATTGTGTAAGACATAATCCCACGTTGTCACCAAGTTGCGAGTGAAATGACCCAGAGCCACAATGTTCTTATTCCGCCAGTGACTTCTATTGACGTCTAAAGACACATTAACATGTTGTAGAATTGCAGGTGTCAGCAATAAGGAACCCATTGAACCATGTCGCCCTCATCCCTTCACCTGAATGAAACGTTTCCAACTGTTTCACGCTATCAAGATTTATGTAAAGTAAATGGTGGCATGTTTTGTTAATTTTTTTTTTAAGCTAATATGAATGATGACTAGAAAGCCGTTGCACACAGATGGTGAATGGACTCGTCCGCTAACCGCTAGGCCTTTACAATTTATGCCTCACACTCGACCATTCATACACACATTTATTCACAAATTACTGCAAGAGCCAGCTGGTCGGGAAAAGTTAGGGTTCGATAAGTTGCTCAATGACACCTCAACCCTCGGCTAAGAGGAGCCCGGGATGGAACCAGCAAACCTTCGAGTTGACAACCCACAGTTACACCTGATCCACTGCAACCCACAACCAGACGTACGCTAGCCATACAGTGCTATTCTTGCTAAAATTTCATACTACTTTACTTAGAAAATGTAATAAGATTCCTGGAAATACATAACTTTATTGATTGATGAGCTATAATTTGTCCAAGGTGATTCAGATTATTATAAATTCCGTTTGGGGATTGGTCAGCAACTTGATCTCAGTGATTGGTTGAAGCACCCCTTGAAATCATCACCCCTTTAAATCAAACACACACACACACACACACACACACACACACACACACACACACACACACACACACACGCAGATAGAGACATACACACTCTCTCTCTCAAAAACAAACACACACACACACAAATATACACATACACACACAAGCATGTACACACGCATACACACACTATGAATGTGACTGTCTGCGTGTGTGTGTGTGCATACTTTACCTTGGGCTGTACATTATTTCTGATACGTTACACTTGTCTAATGGTTGTATACAGTACAAACATCAATATATTTTCTTAAGGACAGAATGACCGGCTTGTCAGCCAGGCCTTGAACGACCAGCAACCGGTTACAACGCTGCTATTAGATTCTCTGTACAGCTCTCAGGCGGTCCACCATCAGTGGGACAGGGCGAGTCTGGATCCGGTAGGAATTGTACCTGCTAATTCGAATCTGTCACTTTCCCGGAAAACCTTTTTATTTTGTCAGCAGTTTGGGGTGAGTTTGTAGTCAAGGTCAACCTTAAATGTATTAAATAATACATGTAACCTAGCCTCGTGAGACCAGCCTGATATTCACGTTTGCCTTTCGCAATGAATATCATTCCGGCCTTGGCTGGGCAGTGACAGGGCACATCAGGACGTTAAATTGCAGTGAACACCACCATTTTGTAAGAATAGGTACCTTGGAACATCGGTTATTGTGAACTAATGTTCTTTCGTTCAATGTTTTGTATTATTTGCGATTTGTTTTTTAATGAGGAGACATTGTGCTCAAAACTACCACAGTGTTTCTCATTCAATGCATGGCAAAACAAAGTATTCATTAGCTGATGTTACCGGATGTTTGCATTGAAGTCCAGCCTCCACGCTGATCGGTGCTAGCATTTTCTCATTTTCGGAAAAAGCTTTCAACGGGCCCGAGATCAGTCCGATCCGTGGAGAGAACCGTAACGGGGGACTCAGAGACCGGGGAAATTCTCGCGAAGCTCATAGCGTCTTGACCTGGCAGGATTCACACTGCCCAACATGGCAGACACGGGTCTGGGGGTCATCCTGTACGATTCTGCCGGTTATCTGATACAGACTCTGCCTGTAGCCACGCTGGGTCCCGTCCCACATCTGGCTAAAAGGGGCTTCACTTAATTGATTCATGTGACCATCTTAACGGGAGACCCTCCAAAACAGAACCTTGTCTCAGCCCTGCTCCCATAGATCAAAGCGGATCTGTTCAGAGAAGATGTTCACAGATTTTACAATTCCCCTCGTCCCTGTGCCCCCTTCCACCTTATAAACTCAACACTTGATATTATTATTCCAATGGGGTTTCTCTCGCTCACTTACACTGTGTCATTTCCACTATATATCATCCTCTAAGTCTTTCATTCATAGCCTCTCTCCCTCTCTCCCTCTCTCTCTCTCGGTTTTTTATCTCTTTCACTCATTCTCACCCATTGTCTAGGTCTGTCATTCATCTCCCTCTCTCCGCCTCTGTCAGCCGCTCTCTCATTCACTTCCTAAGCCAGTAATTGATCTCTCTCTCTCTCTCTCTCTCTCTCTCTCTCTCTCTCTCTCTCTATCACGCTCTCTCTATCATGCTCTTTGTCATTCATTGTCTCAATCTAAAGTCTTTTGGCCGTCTATGTGCCTCTTCCCCCTCACTGATGTTCTGACCTTCACTCTCTCCCTCATTCTCCCTCTTAGTCTCTCTCCCTTACTCTCTGTATCTCTCTCCTCACCATTTGAATGTGTGTGTTTCTTTCAGCCACGCCACACAGCAGCAGACCAACAAAGTCATCACGAGTACGAGTCAACTCATCAAGCAGCTCTCTGACATCATCAGCAGCTCTTCACGGGTAGGCGGTGGATTTAATTCTGTGACTTTGACTCTGACTTTGACTCTGACTTTCTATGAATAAAAAACTAATGCAAACAGACGTTCCATTTTAAAACGAATGGAAGCCCAACTTGATGTTGTGTTGTTCTGTCATGCAGCAGGATCGCCTTCGCCTCACCCGGTTAAAGACTGAGCTGTCGGAGTCGGTCCAGCGCTATGCAGACCTGCAGAAGGTAACCTCTTCCCTCTATCTCAGTCCTGTTTAAATGGCGCTTACCGCTTGTCCATCTGAAGTCATCTATAAAAAGTTTCTTGTCAAATGGGGAGAGGCTCATCTCTATATTGAAAAGGTTTGAGGATGACGCATTTTATTTAATAAGTAGTAATAGTGTTCATAATAGTAATATAATAGGGTTAGTAGTAGTAGTAGTAGTAGTCTAGTAGTAGTCTAGTAGTAGTCTTTTATTACTTTATACGTTGTCTCATCTTTCTTCTTAAGTGTTCCCTGAATGTAACTTCCTGCTGTATACCTTGCTGTAGTTGTTTTTTACCTAATTCTTTCATTTTATTCAATTTCAAAACCCTATTTGAAAGAATAAAGAACTTGGAAAAGTAAAATCCTAAGCTATTATTTGTTTTGCTTTTTCAAGAAAATCGCAGACCGCACAAGGGCCTTACTTCCTCCGGCACAGAAGGAAAATAAGGTGAGGCCACTTGAGGCCAGCCCTCTCTCTGAACCACTATCTCTCCACTTGGTACGATGGCCCTGCTCATTTTTTCTCATCTCAGGGCTTTTGACTTTTCTCCCTCTGTTATTTTGTTCTCTACCTCCAATGACAATATACACCTTCACTGTCTGAAGAGAGCTGGTACCTTGTTTAATAGTAAGAGCAATATAGTATATATATATTTATTTTTTTAAATAGATAGAGCTATAGATGAAAACTGTGTCCAGGTCCAAGTGAAGCTCATTTTATTTCCCATTAATGCAACGCTGCATTTAAATGTCTTGATGAGATGAATTTTGAGTTATATAATAACGCTGCTCGGACAGTACTGAAGTAGTCGGCCGATGTGTAATAATAAGAAAACGATTCCTCCAGCATAAGTTTATGGGGCCTTGCTTCAGAGAGCAAACTTGGTGTTAACAAACGTAAATAAGAAATATTCAGCTCCGGTTTCCATTCATTAAAAAACGCAAAACATAGGTTTCCCTCACAGCTACATCGCTGTTGGCTTTGAATTTCCAGTCACTCGCGTCCACAGATCCTCCATTCAGTTGGAAATAAGAGTGTCCTTGCGGTGACGTGTTTCAGCAAATGTTATGCAAATCAAGAATTTCAGCTCTGCCTGTTGCTCTTACTTTGAAGTTCTTATTGTTAACCAGAAGGACTGCAGGTCATAAAACCTCTAAAGGTACTTCTGCTTTCTCTAGAAGGTACCGCTGGCTCCATGATCAAATAAAACACGGTTTGTTCCCGCTCTCCCAGGGCTGGAGATGACACTGTTTACTTGTTCAGATCACAATCACTAGAAGTGTCCTATTTAGATTCCCTTTGGCCCCCGCGTAGCTCTCCTCCAGTTAAAGTCACAAGGCACTGCTTCTGTGAATGCTGGACAAAGAGTGTCTACTTCGTTTAGCTGAGGTAATCGTATGATAAATTGCCGGCGTAGACCGTTGTGAAAGGCCACACACTTGAGAACATACCGCCAGGCCAGTGGATACACAATACTTTATTACACAGCTCTTCTCAATGCTGTGGAACGCTCCGTTCACTTGCATGGGCCTTCCCGACTTCCGGTGGTGAATTATTTTTCGATAATTGACCCTTGCTAAGCATATAATGACCGCTGGCAAGGAAAGATAAGTTTTGCCTCTGAATCACGTCTTTTATACCACTCCGTAAGTAGTCCAGTACCTTATAAACCCAGTGAATTAGGTTTCTAAGCGACGTCAACATCTTTGGCGAACTATTTCTCTGCTGCACAACACTACAAATGGTAATTGTAAAAAGACACTGTGTGAAATATTTTTTTTGTTTTGGCAAGTAGCTGTGTAGTAAGCGGGTTAATCTATAGAAGGTCGCCGGTCATTATTGAAAATATGCCCCTTCAGGGCGAAGCAAGACATCTCCACTTCGCGTCCTGCCCTGTTCGCCCTGTCGAGGCTTATTTTCCCGATAATGATCGGCGTTCTATACATTATCCTTTACATATCTACTATTTCTAGTAGTAAATACTAGTGCTTTGAATATTATTATATTTCAAGTTCAAGTGCAACATGTATTTCTCTTTCCCAACAAGCAGTGAAAGGCTAACTTTTCCTGCTGTGCCTTGAAAATAAACACGATATGTTTAAGTATAAGAGTGAACAGATGAAATAAACGTACTAGTAAATATAAAATAAAAGACATAAGATGACATAAAAAAAGATACAAATAGGCCTATATTAAACTAAATGACGATATAGGATTTTTTGTGAACAGATCACCTTTATATAGAATTAATACGTGTGTTGCACAATCTTGAAATGTAGTTCTCTGCATCGAGGTTGGGAGCTGAAGCAATGAAATCAAGTAATCATCTGGCATGCTGGAATAGTTCGAATTGTTGAAGTTAGAATTTTACATAGAACGATTTCACGAAGAAAGACCTATTTTTTTGTGTTAATAGCTGCTCTTTTATATCACGTATTACGGAGCACAGTGGGGGATATCAGAGTAGTGGATGCTGCTTCGTCCAAAGCGAAAGTGGTTTGCCATTTATAAGTGAGAGTCCGGGTTACGCAATGATTGCTCCTATTAAAGTGAACCATTAGATCCAAGCATTAAGTTCAAAACATAACTTACCCAAAAGTTCAAAACAAAACTTACAGCAGTCATTCAAAGTGCATCGCAATGATTCAGTCGCAATGACCGCCTGGTCCGGTGAGGAGTGTCTGTGTGTCTTTGTTATGCGGGGGGAGGGGGGGGGGGGGGGGCGAAGGTTCTGGATTTTCCATCTCTGTTGTAGATCAAGCGGAACGACAGGACAAGACGATGATTCACCACGGGCATAAAACTACTGAAATAACAACAGGCGCCTTAAGGTTCCATCACTGTCATAAATATGGAATAAGCGGCAAACACTTTTCAGATCGGTTCCACAGCCCTCCACCTACCCCTTCTATCCTCCAGACGGCCTCCAAAATGAAAATCCGGCTCCTGAGAGCCCCTCACGCCGAGCCGAAGCTTTGCATATGGACGTGGATGTGTCCTGCATGAAAGCGGATGTTTTCACTCGTCCTGGAGTGTGTGTGTGTGTGCGTGTGTGTGTGTGCATGTGTGCGTGTGGGTGTGCGTGGCTGCGTGGGTGCGTGGGTGCGTGGATGGGTGCGTGGGTGCGTGCGTGCGTGCGTGCGTGCGTGCGTGCGTGTGTGTGTGTGCATGTGTGCGTTTGGGTGTGCGTGGCTGCGTGGGTGCGTGGCTGCGTGGGTGCGTGCGTGCGTGCGTGCGTGCGTGCGTGCGTGCGTGCGTGCGTGCGTGCGTGCATGTGTGTGTGTGGCGGAAGGGGGTAAGGAAGGGGAAAGATGTTGTGGAGATGGCTTGGGAGCGATGAGTCAGAACGTCGGGCCGGGACCAAAAGACATGTGTGACTCAGCGACGGTTAGTCCCTGTGTCCTGACCCTGTCTCCTGACCCGCACTGGCCCAGTGCTCCGGTGAATCTGTGCAGTCAGCCAGAGAGTGCAGGAATGTATTAACAATGCATCAGATCAACATATTGTGACGTCTGCATGTCTGCGTGTGTGTGTGTGTGGTTGTGTGTATGACTGTTCTTATGCATGCGTGTGTGTGTGTGTGTGTGCGTGTGTTTGTGTGTGTGTGTGTGTGTGTGTGCGTGTGTGTGTGTGTGTGTGTGTGTGTGTGTGTGTGTGTGTGTGTGTATGTGTGTGTGTGTGTGTGTGTGTGTGTGTGTGTGCATGCATGCACATGATTGTGCATGTGTGTGTGTGTGTGTGTGTGCGTGTGTATGTGCTTGTGCGTCCTCAGAGTCCCCAGACGCCGTTCACTGAGCTGTGTGAGGAGGGTCCCCTCTTCAGCGGCGCCGAGGGTCCGGAGGGCAGCATCCAGGCCTTCCTGTCGGAGATCAGTGAGGACGACGTGACGGCCCTGCGGCAGCGGGAGGAGGCGCTGCTGCAGATCGAGGTAAAGACCCCGTAAAGACCCCCGAGTCCCAAGCCACCGGCGCTCATTGAGAGAGCAAAACGAAACACATCAAAGTCAAACTCAAAGTCGGCTTTATTGTAAATTCCAAACTAGCTGCCAGGCCAATAGAGGAATCGAAATTATGTTTATCTCCGACCCAAGGTGCAATAAGGAAACTTATGTAAAGAAAATAACAATAATATTTGCAATAAATAAATTCTAAGTAGTGCAAAAGGTAAGGCAAAACAAAACGGTATACATATAAAATAAAGAAAACAAAACTAAATTTGTAAACAAATGGAAATGTGCAATATGAGTTATTGGGGGCAAATGGGAGGGGGTTTCATTTCGCAAACACGCACGGAGCCATTGGAAGTTGATTCCTCCGGATCTCGTTGGAGGGACGGCAGCGTTGTCTCTTTGCAGTGTGTTTGATAGAATCCGAATGCTGCACAATGAACACCTTCCATTTTGATTGACCATCCAGTTTAATAACATACAATATTGTTTTCATTAGAAAAATAATTTGGACAGCAAACTTTCAAACAATATTGATATCTATTGTCTCCCATGGCTGCGCGAGCCCCCCGCTGTCTTGGTAACGGTGCACTCCAGACGCGGCTTTATTTCCCACTCCCAATCCACAAAGCTTATTAGTATTTGGTCACAGTCGCCTCATGCTGCTGCAGGCCAGTGAATGGTGGCCCAATTACCACGCCGCGTAGACAGCCATGTTTGTTCCTTTACCTGGCGGGAAAGTGTGAGCAGAATGGCAACAATTTCAAAAAAAACGCTTTAAACGACCATGAACATAAGCCTCCCCGGTGTGTGTGTTACTGTGTGTGTGTGTGTGTGTGTGTGTGTGTGTGTGTGTGTGTGTGTGTGTGTGTGTGTGTGTGTGTGTGTGTGTGTGTGTGTGTGTGTGTGTGTGTGTGTGTGTGTGAGTGATAGCATGTCATGTGTGGTGTTGCCTTGACCCTAAGTGGCCTGGAACTCAGCCGGGCTCTGAAGGGAGCCTGATGAGACAGGAGTTTTGTTCGTCTTCCATCCAAAGGAAAGATAACAACACTCCGGCGCACAGGTCTGAAATGAGCGAAAGTTTGGGAGCGAGGGAGCAAGCGATGGCTTGTTTATTTTTTCCTTAATTCCATCACAACTTGTTAACCGCAAAACCACAGTGTTTTTCTTCTTCTTCTTCTTCTTCTTCTCTGGAGCCTGTTGATGTTGCTTTTCAGGCAGTATTTTGAAAGCCGTCAACCCTTTTCGAAGCTGTGTTCGGGGCGGATCAAACAGCCGTGGCTTGCATATCGGTCTACCTTTTGCTGCGGCCCATTCGCTGGCTTGTCAGTTTGTCATGAATGATCATCTCCCCCCCGTCGCCACGTTTTCGATGTGTTCCCCGTAGCTTAATGAAGATGTATCTCTGTGCCCAGTCACTGCCAACTTCATCAGCACTGGAATCAGGCCGCCGCGGATTCTCGCCCAACCTGGCGAGCAGGCACAGGAGAGAGCGTCAATCGTGCCCTTACAGAGTGACACGCAAACACTTTTAGAGAGAGCGAGAGAGAGAGAGAAATAGGGAGAGAAAGAGAGAAAGGGAGAGAAAGAGAGAGAGAGAGAGAGAGAGAGAGAGAGAGAGAGAGAGACAGGGAGAGAGAGAGAGGAAGGGGTAGGGAAAGATGGAGGGAAGGAGAGTACAAGCAATTGAGAGAGAGAGAGAAAGAGAGAGCGAAGGATGAAGAAGAGAGAGAGAGAGAAAAAAAAATAAAAAGAGAGAAAGAGGGCCTCTGATGTGACTGACAGCTTCATTTCAGCAAAAGACGTGGAGATGCAGAGAGTCCGATGATGGCTGTTCAGGCCTGTCTGTCCCGTGCTATCGTGGAACCAGCTGGATAAGCGTCAGAGTCTGAGCTGGAGCCGGGGCGGAGCTGAGGGACACGAGACGCTGTGTCTTTTGGCCGACTGATAGCATCTGACAATTTGCTTTTCATACATCTACGCTTCCCTTCCGACACATATTCCCACCCAAACAAACACATAGGCACTCAGATACCAATACAAACACAGGCACACCGAAACAAACACACACACATTCGCACACACACGCACACACACACACACATACACACACTCACACAAACTCACAGGCATGCGGATGCACACACACAATCACACACACTCACCTATACACACACATATAAAACCATACAAACACACACACACCCACACACACATACAGACACGTACACACACACACTTCAATCCATCACACCCAATGCTTCTCCTGTCTCTCTTCATACCCTCTCTCCTTCCTCTCTCTCCCTTTCACTCTTCCCACTCCTGCGACTCCCATTCCACTGAATCAACAGCGGTTCAGGCAGTTTGAGACGCTCTGCCGTCTCCCCCGTCCTCGCCTGTCTGTCTTCTCCCCCGGTGACCACGGGGAAGCGTCTGTCATCTCTATCAAAGCCTGGCTCTCAGGGAACTCCTGTTGATCCGCGGCTGAGGGCTGGTTAAGCCCCCATCTCTGCGTCCTGTCGGGGAGACTGAAGATGAGCAAACTCAGTCACTTAACCCCCCTGCCCCTCCCCCGGCCCTCCCCCATACGCAGCCAGCTTTGAAGGACGATACAGGTCTGGGTGATGAAACCATCTGAACTTCAATCCGGGCTTCGCTAAAACATCCCTTACCAATGTCGTCTCCCAGACTACCTTCCTTGTACTGATTCTGCTGGAGATCATTTGAATATGTGTGCGCTCTCGCCAGAAAGTACTGAGGTTGTGCACACTTGCCATACAAAACTTTACAAAATGTATTTTAAGTTGCCATAATGCTATATTGTCATTGGTGGATGAACGCTCTTTGGGAGAATTCGTACAACGTCTCCCACGGACGGAGCGTCGGGGTGCGGTGGGAGGAGTCCCCTCGGCTCAGTGCGCCCCTATCTCTCTCTCTTCTCGCTCCCCGCTACCATCCCCTCTTTCATACGTCTAATGATCACGGCATGGATACCCAGCCCTACCCTACAATAGCCTTTTTCAATCCAATACAAACGTAATCCAATCTGGTCCCATCCATCCCATCATGATAAGTTCTCCCCCCCCCTTCCCTCCGTCCGCCCCCCCTCCAATAGCTGTAGACTGGCCGCCTCTCCTGTCCTACGCTGACCTCTCTCGGAGCCATGTTAGCCATGTAGCGCTCTAAGTTTTTTCCTACTGGTAGAGACAACACCCCGGGAGATCGTTTCATCAAGAATGTATTCATAAGAGAAAGGGGCGAAAGAAGAATGGGAGAAAAAAAAATGAAAAGAGCCAAGGGCAAAACAGAGGACAGCTTTCAAGGATACATCTGAATGCAACACCTGGCTCGGCAGAGAGAGAGAGAGAGAGAGAGAGAGAGAGAGAGAGAGAGAGAGAGAGAGAGAGAGAGAGAGAGAGAGAGAGAGAGAAAGAGAGACAGAGAGAAAAATGGATAGCTAGATAGAGGGAGAGTACAAGAGGGAAACAGTGAGAGATAAAGAGTGATCACCCAAGTACACACTTACAGACACTCTCTCTCCCACACACACACACACACACACACACACACACACACACACACACACACACACACACACACACACACATACACACACACACACACACACGCACACACACGCACACACACGCACACACACGCACACACACGCACACACACATACACACACACACACACACACACACACACACACACGCCTTAATAGATGTACACACCATGGCACGTGTTTGCCCTACCAATGCACCGCCCAGACCCCAGACATTAGATGTCGGTGGTTTTACCCTTGAGTGAAGACAGGCACAGTACTTACACAGGTAGAAAAATAGCAGCCCTATATATATCCAGCACCGCCAGTAAGCCCCAAGCCCCACCAGTCAGCCTACAGTAGGCCCCACCAGCCAGACCATCTTGAATGAAAAAATAACATCTCCCAGTAGATGTTAGCGAACACACTACGTCTTTCCCTTTTTATTCTTGTCTTTGTCCATTTTATCACCAGTGTTTTATGGGAGTGCACCGCTAATAATGTGGCGTCACATCGCCCTTGCAACTAACACATGACGTTATTGCTCGCCAGGTGGGGACCGGCTTACACAAAGTATCACCGGAAGGGGTTCCTTCCACACTGTCCATGTCTGACGGTGTCCGTTCTCTGTCCTGTCCCCTCTGTGCCCTGTCCCCTCTTAGCCCTGTCCCCACTTAGCCCTGTCCCATCTCAGCCCTGTCCCCTCTCTGCCCTGTCCTGTCCCCTCTCAGCCCTTCCCCCTCTCTACCCTGTCTACTCTCTACCCTGTCTACTCTCTACCCTGTCTACTCTCTACCCTGTCCCCTCACAGTCCTGTCCCCTCTCTGCCCTGTCCCCTCTCTGCCCTGTACCCACTCTACCCTGTCCTGTCCCCTCACAGTCCTGTCCCGTCTACCCTGTCCCCTCCGTTCCCTGTCCTGTCCCCTCTCAGTCCTGTCCCGTCTACCCTGTCCCCTCCGTGCCCTTCAAGGCCTGCTTACAGCCTTCATTAATGGGGGTTTGTTTATAGGTCTTCGGGGGGTCGGAAACATTTGATTTGTGCATTATAAACTTTTTATTCAGTGAGGGCAAAAAAAACAAAAGAAAAACCAGATGTCTCATGCTCAGGCCCCTTACAGGCAGTCTGGGAAAATATTGTAATTTTTGCTCTCTCTCTCTCTCTCTCTCTCTCTCTCTCTCTCTCTCTCTCTCTCTCTCTCTCTCTCTCTCTCTCTCTCTCTGCCATCTCCTTTAACCAGTAACCGTGGACGTAAATCTGCTTAACAGTTTTCCAGTGACATCGTGTCCTCACCACCCCCCTGCCTCCACAGATGCCTTTGGGTTTGGTTGGATATGTGGAAAGAATTTCATATCAGCTGTGTTAAGCACACACATTATAGTGATAAATAGGATGAGAGAGAGAGAGAGAGAGAGAGAGAGAGAGAGAGAGAGAGAGAGAGAGAGAGAGAGAGAGAGAGAGAGAGAGAGAGAGAGAGAGAGAGAGAGAGAGAGAGAGAGATGAAGACGTTGCAGAGAGAGAGATTGAAAGAGATAGAGAGGAAGAGAGAGCGAGAGATGGAGGGATGGCAGATAGAGAGAGATAGAGACAGAGAGAGAGAGATGTAGGGATGGCAGATAGAAAAAATATTGAGAAAGGGAGAGAGAAAGAGATTAAGGGATTGAGACAGAAGGTTGAGCGAGAAATTCAGACAGGTAGATTGAGATTGAGTTGAGGATGACAGTATTGGAGAGCACAGTAAATAAACACGTTCATCACAATGAAAGAGGGAACAAAGGAGACTATTTAGACTGCATGAGAGGCAAACAGACTCACGTGGCTTGCTTACATGTCAATATTCAGCCATAATAGACGATAACAAATGACTTTATTTTGCTAAAGGCTTTTTTTCTAATAGAAATGTGTAAAATTGAAATTAAACAATCAAGGACACTGGCGGTAATACTTCCATCTGGCTCCTCCAGTCTGTTTGCATAGAGCCGTCTCCATGTCCCAAACAAGCCATAAATAACTAACTGCCTTGGCAGTACTCACATCGTCTCAGCATATTTCCCCCTAATGTAAATGCGGTAGTAAAGTGTTAAACTAATGTACTTGGCCTTCTCCGTAACATGGTGGCGTCTATACGGATGCCTTGTTTTGTTTGGATTGGAATTTCCCTTAAGTTTACTGTAGATTTGGCAAATTAGCACAATTCTGCGGTGTGTTGAGCGCTGGAAGGGTTTCCATGGTAAACAGGAGGCCAACGTGCCAGCATGTGGCAGGAACAGAAGGAGGGGTTGAAAAGAAGATCATTACTAATTTCCCTTGTTGTGCGATGGCTCCCGCATCACCAATTGTCATCCAATCAGACCCTGGATGATGGAGCAAGATGAGACATCCCCCCCCCCCCCCCCCCCCCCCCCACAATATAAACATAAACCAACACACGAAGCAAAGCGTTTCCCTTGTTTACTCTTCAGGGCACACCCGTCCATTGCCCATCCAACCTCTTTTACTGTTTTGTTTCTCCTTTTGTGTCACCACAACTCCGTCTCTCCTGCTCCTCTCGCTTCTTCTGATGGGGGACGAATCATCTTGATCAGCTCCCTCCCCTCCCTCCACTCTCTGGTCTGCTGCGCTTGTCAAAAGGGTTTAAGTGTCTCTGCAGGGATGCAGCGGCAGTGGTGGTTGTTGTGGGGGTAGGTGGTTGGGGATGGGGGTCTCACCTGTTAGAGGCTAGTAGAGCGCTGTCTAAATCGTGTTGACGCACTGAGGGGGGAGAGAGTCGGGGGGGGGGGGGGGGGGGGCATTTAGCAATACTCGTCCTAGATCCGCCGCTTTCCCAATTCATCAACGTTTTGCCCTAAGGCCCCTTCGCCGGGAGGAAGTGCAGGACAGTGGAGTAACCGTAACCGCGTGGCTGAAGAAAGGGCTGGGGTCGATGTCCTTTTGCCCGTGACACTGTCCCTGCATCGCCGGGCTAACTGCGGAAGGCATTAGCATGTATCTCGGGAGCGTTGGATGTGGCCTTCTGATGGTCCGGGTGCTAATATACCGACAGAGTTAGCAGGCTACTCTATCTTATCGCTGATTCCATCCACCCACTGTCACATGCTGTCCCGTGTCCCGGGGACATCGCTGAGAACGGCGCAGTTGTAATTATTTTTAGCGTTTAATGGGCTTGTGCACGTTTTGTGCCCTGTAGAAATGTGTTTTAACCTGCAATACTTTGAAGAAGAAAGTGAAAACAAACTCAAATTAGAAACAAGAAACCCAATAAAGGGACACATTTTATCCTCTCCATCTACCTGAGAATCTGCTGTTTCCGCTCCTTCAGACACAAGACGTGTCCCTCTAGGGCTCCTATCTCCCAGATGCTACATGACTCAGGACACCAAAGAAATAAATCAAAGGGGAAGAGGCCCCGGCGACGGAGGTGTCAGTCATAATGCGCCTCCGGGACGCTTCTTTTTGTGGCCCTTTTTTTTCCCGCCATCTCGGCCCCGCAGTTTAATCGTGTGACGCGCCGACTCTGTTTTGTCCCTCCTACGTCAGATGGAGCTGATGTCTAAGTCCTCATCTGACATTTCACTTCTGTGATAACACAAAGCCGGCCTTCCCTCTCCCCCCCCCTCACTCTGCCTGCCTGTCTGTCGGCCTGTCTGTGCTTTCGCTTTCCCCTCATCAAACTGTTGTTGCAGCTCATTCTCAGGCGCTGACAGCGATGGGACTGGAGGAACCAGGGTCTCTATGGGGCCGGGGTTAGAGGCTCGGAGAATTGGAGGTTTGGAATGTAGGACACCACACCCGCTACCTCCATAAACCAAAAAAACAATAGGAGGAAACACAAGAGGGTAGCAGTGGGTGCAGGTGTAAGCCTTTCTTGATGGATGCCTGTAAACCTAACAGGGGTCCTAATGTTTCTCCCCCATGGCAATCATTCTTCCCTCCATCCCTCTCTCCCCTCTTCCCTCTTCCCTCCCTCCCTCCCCCCTCCCTCACTCAATCCCTCCCTCCCTCCCTCCCTCCCTCCCTCCTTCCTCCTTCCTTCCTCCCTCCCCCCTATTGATTCTGGTTGAAATTGGCACTGGAGTCTTAATGTCTGAGGCACCTTTATCCAGCGGTATACCGCGTGTGTGCGGGACATCTCTCTTGGCCTTGAGACGGCAAAACAACATGTGAGAGCTTCCCAGCGCCGCGTCTGCCGCCAAGGGCCCAGGGAGTGACCATGCGGAGCATGTGAACCACGTGGAATGGGAAAAGGGCACACTGCTGCCCCCAAGCCAGGCTCTCCGTCTCTGGGGCGTGAGTCATCCCAGCCCACTGCTCTCTGCCTCTGTCCCCCTCTCTGCTTCCTCGCAGACGTTTGATTTTTTTGCCACATCCCACACAAACACACACACATACATGAACACACACACATACACACCCTAACATTAACACACACATATACATGAACACACACACACGCACATGTGTGGAAAAACACACATTCACATACAAACACACACATGGACACACATGCACACACACACACACACACACACACACGGAAACGCAAACACAAACACACACACGCACTCACAAGACACATCCACTTCTATCACATGCGCTCACATGCGCTTACAAACACAAATGTGTGGACACATACACTCAAACACACACACACACACACACAAATATCTTGATAAATTGGTAACACACTGCTTTCTCACCGTAATGAAATCACTTTCCATTGTCAGACCTCTTGCCAGGTAAAATAAATCTGCTGCTATTCTATCACTAGATGACGGACAGGGTTGCTTTGCCGTCTAAATGCAGAAAGTCTTTAGTGGCACAAGGTTTGCCAGAGGCCATTTTGTTTCTTGCCAAACGTGTTCCCCAAAACCCGGGTCGACTGCCAGCTTCCTCAGCAATCACAGACACCTGTGATGGAGGGTCTGGTGGGCTAGGCTGTACAAACACAGCTGTGATTGCGTGCGGTAATAATAGAGGAAAGTGGAGACCTGCGAAAGGCAGATAGACAGAGGTTTTATAAGCCTCCATATTGCTTTGAGGAGACACATTCAGAACAAATTCAAAGCTCGCCGAGGCTGAGTGCAGAGAATTGGCTCCTGTCAACCGTAGCAGCCGTGGTTCAGCCCGTCCCCTTTCACGGAAATAATTTAACTTTCAGAACCACCACAATGCATGCATTTCTTTTTTTTGCCAACAACCTAAAGTAATTCGGTTCGCCATGGTACTCGTGCTGTTTGATTCATGCTTATCTATGATTGGAGTTGTGTTTGATGAAAATATGCTCAGTTGTTGCTGTTGTTGTGGTTTTTATTTGTATTTTTCCCCCACAGCGAGACATGCTGGATGTAAGTCAAATCATGAAGGATCTGGCCAGTATGGTGCATGAGCAAGGAGAGTCTATAGGTGAGATACTGTTTCTACACCTGTTTGGGTTTGTTTGTGTTTTTGTGTGTGTGTGTGTGTGTGTGTGTGTGTGTGTGTGTGTGTGTGTGTGTGTGTGTGTGTGTGTGTGTGTGTGTGTGTGTGTGTGTGTGTGTGTGTGTGTGTATGTGTGTTAATGTGTGTGTGTGTGTGTATGGTATGTGTGTGTGTGTGTGTGTGTGTGTGTGTGTGTGTGTGTGTATGTGTGTGTATGTGTGTGTTTAGGTGTGTGTGTGTGTGTATGTGTCTATGTGTATGGACATGTTTGTGTGCGTGTGTGTGTGTGTGCGTGAGTCTATGTGTGGCTGTGTGTGCATAGATGTGGGTATGTGTGCTTGGCGTGTTGTTTACTTTACAGTCACAGACTCAATTAGTAACGATAACCTTTATGAGTTTTAATTTGATCTGCATGATGTATCACTCCACAAACCCACTGAGGTAAAAACAAAAACAAACTCCCACAAACCCCCCCCCCCCCTCACCGGCTGCCGTCTTATTAGACAGCTAGCAGTTTGATCCGAGGGGCGGAAAAGTGTCCAAACAGTCCGACATTTCAAAATCAAAGCCCCACACATCATCAACGACTCTACAGTGGAGACATGACCCATTGGGTGAGCTGCACGCCTGCCTCACCACTCACAACGCCACGGCTTGTGCGAGCAGGGGTCTTTCTCTCTCTCTCTGGAATCAAATAAGGAGCAATAACCTGTGCTAATTTCAGTCTTTGTCTTGTAGAGTGTCCCTTTTGTCTGCTGAATCCATCAGGCTAATGTAGATGCCCTTTAAATACCCTTTCGGGTGGCTCATGGAACCGGGCCTGTCGTAGCGTCTGCTTTTTTGTTTTGCGAGAATGAGAGTGTAAGCGCCGCGCTCGCCCTGGCGCTGTATTCATAATTAGCAGGGTAACATTTAGGAAAATGAATAAAGGGACATCATGAAGGAGAGACTTTTTGTGTGTGTGTGTGTGTGTGTGTGTGTGTGTGTGTGTGTGTGTGTGTGTGTGTGTGTGTGTGTGTGTGTGTGTGTGTGTGTGTGTGCATTTGCGTGTGTACGTGTGCATGTGGGAACTGGTGTGTCTCTGGGGGGGGGGGGGGGGGGGGGCTGTGACTCAACACTGTTCCTTATCCTCTGAGTTATCAAGTAGTCAAAAGTAATTCATGTGTTTTAGGGAGCTCTGCTTCATTTGTTTGCACGTAAAATAGTGTAAGTGAAAATGGATCCATTTGTATGCCATTCTGTGTGAAATGTGAATTCAAGTACCACCGCATTGTTTTAGTTTGGCATAAAACCGATCTGTCATGACTCAAGCATCATAAAAGCCTTTGTTCTCATAAAATCAGAACACAGAAGATGGCTATAGGAACTATCCTTCACCCATAAAGCTGTGACTCACATGAACGTCCTATATTGAGCTATCCATACCCAAGTTTGGCTACCCTATATGTATACAATTACATAACATTATTTACATTACACTTTTTGTACACGTGTGCACATACACGCTTGTATGTGCGGACCATCCTCCACTTCCTTCTGATTCCATTACAACCAAAGACTGAACACAACTGAAATGTCCTTTCTGAAGCCCCTGTCTCAGATGACTTTATTTTACCCTCCATCGCGGGCTTTGTTCCCTCTTCCCGCTCTGCTATTTCTCTTTATCACACCACCTCAGGTGTGTCTTGAGGTCTGAGCAAACGCAGCTATGGCATGGCCCCATAAGCACTTTTCATTCAGAGAGAGAGAGAGAGAGAGAGAGAGAGAGAGAGAGAGAGAGAGAGAGAGAGAGAGAGAGAGAGAGAGAGAGAGAGAGAGAGAGAGAGAGAGAGAGAGAGAGAGAGAGAGAGAGAGAGAGAGAGAGAAAGAGAGATGGTCGTTAATAGAGGAGGGGACGCCAACCCTAGTAGTCAAAGAATTATACAATAATAACCATTATATTAAACTAGTAATTAATGCAGGTTTTAGATAATTGTTATTGTCCGTGCCTTGTGTACTGTTATTTCTTTAATATTTAGAAAATTGATATGAATAATATATGTTATGCTAGTTTTAGTAATATGTGTATGAATATTAAAATGAATAATAGCACTCATATTAATAGTAATCATAATACTATCCATGTTATAAACTATAATATTATCAATTTTAACGCTAACAGCATCTACAGCCGACCAACAGCTGGACGAATTCAGTGTGCCCTAGCTCCATGAGGAATGTTTAGGTGGTGATTATAAAGACACACAGGAACATGAAGACATATTGAACTTTCCCCACCTTGGTAACGGAGATTAAATCAATTGTATTCTCCCCCCACCAGTTGCTAGTTGTAAGTATGTCCTGGAAATTAGATGACAGGGGCCAATTATTTTTGACCATTGAATACATTTCAGGCATTCCCTCCTGCCTCACAAAGTTATGACTATTGACATTCTTCTAAAGGGTACACAGATCTTCCAGCCAGGCTAACGAGACAGATATTCAACCAACACAGGTGGTGGAGAACTTAACACACACCTGCCCAAACTCAAATTTAGATTTGGCGCTCCTCAGAGTGAAGTAAAAACAGAAAAGGGGTGTTCTTGCATGAGCACAATGTGCATGGAGAGTCAGTCAGTGCCATGTGTTGTCAGGTACTTGGATGATTTTGCCTCTTCCCAGTCCAATCAGGACACAGACACTTGTACACACACACACGGCGAACACAAACTCCAAACACACTCCAAAACACATCCTTCAGTTTGTTTAGGTTTGGAATTGGACCCCATTTGCATTTTTCCTCCACATCTTCTCAAGGAATATAATATATATTCTGCAGGCGTTACAATGCATCTGTAGTAGAAGACAGTCACCAGCACATAATGTGAAACGTAGATTAGATTGGTATTAGATTGGGTGTGATTTAACACACGATGCATGTGGAAAAGTCTTCTAGGCCCTGGTACTAAGTCAATGCTTCATGTATCAATGTCATCACTCTATTATTCTGCAATGAAGGTTCATAACTATGCTTTGTATTTTGTGTCATCAGACAGTATTGAGGATTACATCCAGACAGGCTCATCCAACGTCGAAATGGCCAATCAGGAGCTTGCGAAGGCCAGCCATCACCAGGTACCGTACCCACAGCTTCACACCCATGTGGTTATTGTTCATCCGCATGACTCTGTCCAGGTTTAGCTGCCTTGATGTCAGCTAATTTACTTAGCTTTAGCACCATGGTGTATTGAGGACATGTTTGCTCTTTAATTAACAAGATATGGATGATTTGTAACAGTGACACTCCTAAGTCCTAGTGAGAAGGTTGTTTATTGGCAATTATTAATGGTAGCTACACAATTATTAAGTGACTTTTCTCTTTCTCTTTCTCTCTTACTATTTTCAAATATACTCTGCAATTCAGCTGCTATTACCTTCATCATCATTTTAATTTAGAGACAATTGCAGCAAAAAAAAAGTAGAATAATACATATATTTCCAATTTGCAAGGCATTTTTAGATCAACTTAATATTCAAATCAAACCATGCATAAACTTGAGGCTTACAGAAACCATGTTGCTTAGTCTGGCGTTTCATGGACAATCATAATACGAACGTTGTATTTTATATTTGTTTCAATTGTATAATCCTTTTTGACTTGTAGAATTTGTCTTATTATTTGTTTTATAATTTGCACATCAAATATGATGCATGTCTGTAAAATAATTACACCTCATTTGAATGTGTAAATGTTTTCAAGTGAAAACAGGTACTCTATTATGTACATCGTACCACGTAATACCATATTTAGCATCGTACGTCTGCTAGCAATTATGAGCTATTAGTGGTACAGACTCTTTACAAATGAGATGAGACTGCCCACAAGCCCAGGGACATTAACGCAAATTATTATTCCATTGGATTGATATGAAGGTAGCATTCCCCGCAGTCAAACCGACTGAATTAAAAGAAATATTATGAAGTAGCAATTATATTTGCAAAGTCAATCAAACGGTACCTAATGAACGACATATCTGCAACAGGCATAATGACCGGTGGGATGTTAGGTCTTTCCTTCCTTTTTCTAATGTTGCCTATCTTGAGAAAGCCCCTTCACGGCACACATCTATGCACACATCTTCAGATATGCCCAAGGGGCCTCTTTAAACCTTTTATTTTTTCTTCGAAAACATAATAAAACCAAAAAAAAAATTGTGCCGTTCTGCCAGGGATTATCCCCGGGGACCGGAGACCACTACGACGGCAGTGTGCCGGCAGTCCCCCGGCGGGTGTAAATAGCATATTGACACACGTGTCATTATGCTAATAAAGAATGTGTCAATGTTTAACATGGATATGGCAGCAAAAACACAATCTAATGTTTCCCTCCTCCGTTTTTAAATCATGCATGTTATGCATGCTATATTTACACCGACATCGTAGACCACTTGTCGCCCACTCTGCATTGATAAACCCTTCAAGTGTTGAGTGTGGGGAGGAGATGGAGGCCAGCGTGTGTGCGTGTCTGTGTGTGTGTGTCTGTCTGTCTGTGTGTTCAGGGGGGTTGCTAAGGGACGGGAGCAGGACATGTTATTTTGTTGTAGTATTTTTCAAAGAGAACCAAAGGGAGCCGAACTCGTCTTATTGGGCGACAGAAGGGAGCCCTGTCTGTCCGCAGCCCTCGGTGACGCCACGCTACAAGTGAGCAAGGCGAGGAGAGGGGAGCGAGATGAGCGAGGGGCAACAGCTTTCTCATTAATTGTCTTTTCATTATCTCAAGGAGAGCTGAGCCGTGACCAAGCTCACACTGAGCAATTTAGCCTGCCGCCAATCTCACCGGCTGTTCGTCCCCCTTCTCGCTGGGTGAGGGTGGGGCAGCAGAAAAGGCGGAGGTGGTGGTGGAGTGGAGGGTGGTGGTGGTGGTGGTGGTGGTGGTGGTGGTGGTGGTGGTGGTGGAAGAGATAAAGGAAGGGGATGGGGGAACTGGAGGAGTTGGATGTGGAGGTGGAGAATGTAGAGGAGGTGGATATGGCGTTGGTGGTGGTGGAGGGGACACGATATTGGTGGGCGTGGAGGTGATTGATGTGGTGGTGGTGGAGGGATAGTGGTGGGGGTGGAGGTGCTCAATGTGGAGGAGGTGGTGGAAGGGAAGGGGGTAGTGGTGGAGGAGGAGGAGGAGGAGGAGGAAGGAGGTGCTGGTGGATTTGGAGGCTGTGGTGAGGTGAGGGGGGTTGTGTTGGGGGGAGATGGTAGTGGGGGGTTGTGGTAGGGGAGGAAGGTGTAGGGGGTGTTGAACATGGAGGAGGTAGTGGTTTTCAAATGTTAGTGGTGGCGGGCTGATTCTAAGCAGGCTCATCAGCTGCGTGCTACAGATCTCGGGCACCTCCTTGACGCGAGCACGTTATGTCCCGACGAACATCGCCCGACAGTCAATTAAGAACTGGTGTTCTTTTTTACTTTCACATTTTAAGCGTGACTTCGTCTCGCTTGTGTGTTTGTCTTGACACCGAAGACAAAGTTAATCTATAGTCCATTATCTATCTCGCACACACACCAAGCTCTCCAACTTACAACGTTACTGATGCCCTGTCACGCTAGCCGTGTTCAGTGGAGCAAGATCACATCTCGCTGATTGCCGGCCAATATTGGCTTTCATTACCACTTGAGCATAAATGTCCGTGCACTTAAGCAAACAGGAATACCGGAGCCATTTCAAACTACGAAATAATTGAGGGTTGTGTTTTTTTTCTCCATAATTGAGTGTGGGGGGAGGGGTTTGTTGCAGAGACTTAAAAGTCCATCCATCTTGGGTGATGACAAGGAGATCTCTCTGATTGGTGCTGCATCCCTCCGGGCCTGGAGTAGAATCAATGAAACACAGTTTAGCTTGGGGCTGAATTAAAGATAATATACAGCAGCAGGTCCTGCAGTATAGGGGGCGACATAAAGGGACCAACAAGGAGCAGGTTCAGATCCACGCTTAGCAAAGGAACACACACACATACAAACAAACACAAGCACACATGCTCGCGCGTACACACCCACATACACACACACACGTACACACACACTCTCAAACCCAAATACAAACCTACACACACATACATACTCAAATGAACACACGCATGAAGAAATGGTCGCATTTGAACAAACCGTGGTGTACTAATATGTTTGTATGTATAAATTTGATTGTAAGTCTGTGTACATGTGTGTATTTGTGTTTGCATGGATGGATGGTTTTTGTGTCCTTTCACTGAGGGGTGGCAAAGCCCCTGTGGGACATCCTCATGGGGGTGGGGGGGGGGGGGGGGGGGGGGGGGGGGTGAAGTCTGTGTTTATTGGCTGCACCAAATATCATAATCAGGGTGACTGCATGGGACTCTGAATTTTTATGTAAATTGCACATAAGCCGATTACAAGCGAGGCAGTTGCTCTGAAAACATTATTTATTTTATGGACTTACAATGGGACAATTTTTTCCCTCCACCACCAGATGCGATAAAGGAGGGAAATAATATTCTGTCCATAATCATCTTTGCATTATTATTGTGTTACGAAGACATTTCTCATGTCGCACAAGGTAAACAGCTCTGCCTTGCGGGACAAGCGCTCAGCTTCAGCCGCCTCCCGTGTAAAGATGGATGGAGATGAGCTCTGTCCAATTGTTGACTTTGCGGCGATTAGTTTTGGAGGTTAAAGTGCAGTTCTGTCTTCGTACTACATGGTTTTCTACACCCAAAACAATGACTTCTGGGTTTGATTCATGTGTTATTACAGTAAGCGACCCGGATGTCCTGCATAAATCTCTACTTCTTCACCTTTGTGTTCTGAGCTTCCCTCAGATAGATGGGGAAGGTACTCTCCTCATCCCACTGGTATCTCTCTCTCACTCCTGCTTTGTCATCTCCGCTCTGTCTAATCTAACCACCGTTCCCTCGTCCTTATGTCCAGTCGGTTCGACCTTTTTGCGGCAGCGAAAGGCATTTCAGTGACGTCATCTCATATTCAGGGTGGGTGTTCAGACACTGAGGCGGGGGGTTAGATAAGAGTTAGTAACGAAACCGAGATCTAAATGACTGTGTATGTTAATGGCCAACGGGGGGAGTGGGGGGGGGAAGGGAGGCGGGAGTGATCCAGCGCCTGACAGCTGACCCAGGCGTCCGTGTAATCGGTACAATATGTGCCATGGAACCCTCATAGCTGCGTCATGCCCCTCAAGCCACGGCCCGCCTCGGCAGGGAGGGACATGGGGCCGTGTGGCCTGCCCCCTGTCAGACTGATGATGATGATGATGATGATGAGGAGGAGGAGTGCACAGTCGTCTGAGGTGGAGGACCGCTTTTTCCCTTCATGAGACGTCAGCAGGGGGTCGGGCCGGGGGGAGGAAGGCGGGGCTCCTTGGGCCCCGCGATGGTGGGCTCCACTGGACTTCCCTTCTTTGGTAGATTAACTCAGTGGTTGATGCATAAATCCTGACTCTTCTCACCTTCCTACTCCTCTGCACTCCCTATCTGTCCTCCACCACCTCCTCTTCACACCCTGTCCCTCCTCCACCTCCTCCTCTTCACACCCTGTCCCTCCTCTTCACACCCTGTCCCTCCTCCACCTCCTCTTCACACCCTGACCCTCCTCCACCTCCTCCTCTGCTCTTCACTCCCTGTTCCTCCTCCTCTTCACACCCTGTCCCTCCTCCACCTCCTCCTCATCACACCCTGGCCCTCCTCTTCACACCCTGTCCCTCCTCTTCACACCCTGTCCCTCCTCTTCACACCCTGTCCCTCCTCTTCACACCCTGTCCCTCCTCCACGCCTCCACTTCACTCCCTGTCCCTCCTCTTCACACCCTGTCCCTCCTCTTCACACCCTGTCCCTCCTCTACCTCCTCCACTTCACTCCCTGTCCCTCCTCAACCTCCTCCTCTTCTCCTCACTCCCTGTCCCTCCACACAAACGTTCCCTTGGGTCTGAAGAATCGTCGGTTTTTTGTTTAAATACCATAGCTTCTCCTTTTGTTGTCCTAAGCCACTCTTTGTTCCCGCCCTGCCTTATTTACTCCCCTGTTCTCCCAGAATAACACCACTGCTGGGACCAGAATGAGGGAGATATGCAGAAATAGAAAAGCAAAAAGAGAGCAAGGCAGCAAGGCAGCGAGAGAGAGAGCGAGAGAGAGAGAGAGAGAGAGAGAGAGAGAGAGAGAGAGAGAGAGAGAGAGAGAGAGAGAGAGAGAGAGCGAGCGAGGCAGCGAGAGAGAGAGAGAGAGTGAGAGAGAGAGAGAGAGAGAGAGAGAGAGAGAGAGAGAGAGAGAGAGAGAGAGAGAGACTGACAACAGAAAGAGAGAGAGAGACTGACAACAGAAAGAGAGAGAGAGAGAGAGAGAGAGAGAGAGAGAGAGAGAGAGAGAGAGAGAGAGAGAGAGAGAGAGAGAGAGAGAGTGATAAAAGAAGAAACAGAGAAAAGGGGATGGTGCTGTCAGACGAATGGCAGAGCGAGAGGAAGGGAGGATGTGAGGGAAAGTTTAGGAAGAAATGCGCTGGAGAAGCCGCTGGAGAAGCCGCTGGAGAAGCCGCTGAATCTGCGGCGGCCGGCTGCAAGAGAGGAGATAGCGGAGGAAGGCTTTTAATTCTCAATCCCCACGGAGCCTTTGAAAATTACCAATCTTCTTATCACAGACGCAGGGCTGCTTATGCAAATTGTTGTGGAGTGGAACGTTTAAACAGAAAATTACTCGACAGCATTTTTTGCCCCTCACCCCCACCCCTCTCTCCCTCTCTCTCTATTCCCCTTCTCTTTCTCTCTCCCTCTCTTCTATCTCCCTCTATTTTCTCTTTCTCCCAATCCCTCTCTCTCCCCCTCCTTTCTCTCCTTCTCTCTCTCTCCCACTTTCTCTTTCCACATAGAAAGCCTGTTTTGAGTCTCAGATAAGAAGATGAATTGCTCTCTCCATGCTTTGAAGCGAGTCAGGATTTAAAGACTCCAGCCCCTGCTCTGGTCCGACGCCTCGCTCTCACTCGCTTTTGTAGCTGGAAAGAAGAGAGAGAGAGAGAGAGAGAGAGAGAGAGAGAGAGAGAGAGAGAGAGAGAGAGAGAGAGCGCGAGCCAACATGGGGCGGGGGAAAATAGAGGAGAAGGAAAAAAACATTTCAAAACAACATAGATGTTGTGCTTTTACTTCCTCTGGCCTACTGACGACCCCTCCTGAGGCTCCCATTATGCCTATTTGCGTCCCCCTGTGGATGGACCGTTTGGTGTCTTTATTTATCAAATGCATCGGGACCTATTGACATAAAGAAAAATTAAATACACTTAATACACTTCATACCATGACAAATCTGCCGGACCATAGATTCAAACTGCCGGACCATAGATTCAAACTAAATCGCTACACTGTTATTTCATGTCGACAACTGAGGGAACTTTAATTAAAAAGTATTTTGGTAAATGGACTCAAATATGAATTTTGGAGTGAAGATCTGTACATTCTGCTGTAGGGCATTAAATAGGCCGTACACATTTTAATTGTAACCGTGTTTTTTTTCCCCTACCATCACTGGGAACACAGACGGCGCTCAATATATAGATTATCATCCTATTCATGCAATCCATATGATCAAAGTCAACAATTGTCTCCATATTGGAGTCAATTGTTAGCTCATAACAAGGACACACCAGGACTGATCAGGGGTCAGCCCTTAATGCGAACATCCCTTAAGAGGGCCTGGGTTTCACTGATGAATATAAAGCGGTGCTCCAACCCTGTTCTAACAGCCGTTCCTTCATCTTACAGAGGCAGATGAGGAAGAGGAAGTGCTACCTACTGGTGGTGGGGGCTGTGGTCCTGATCGTCCTCATCATCATCATCGCTGTTTCGGCGAGAAAATGAAATCGGGCAAACAATGGTAAGGCTTCTCCCCCCATCGATCTGAGTGCTGACAGTAATTTCCTGCAGGTCTGTTGCCCGGTGTCACTCGGATATTATTCTACATTAGGAGTGGAGAGTATAAACCAGGGCATGTCTGACAAGATCATGAGAGTTAATATCAGCACATTTTGTTCCGATGACCCTTCCTCCGATAAGCCGCCACCACAGAGGTTGGGTGGGGGATTTTTCATAGCTAGGTGGCTAAGACCGTCATGTTGGTCAAAGCTCATTCGCTCTAGACTTGGTCATGGCAACTCGCACAGCCCTCAGCTATTTTGCATCGGTATTATTCTCTATGCTAAACTGGCCCGACGGGATAAGCAAGTCATGCGTGAGGCATGTTCAATTACCACCAAAACTGGAAACTGGTGATGGACTTCACACTGACACACATAATGGCGATTTAATTTGAAAACTTGCCAGTAAAGTGATGTGTTGTGAGAAGATCAATTATCTGACAAAGCAGAACTTGTTCTGAAGATACTGCCACGGAATGGGACATGCTGCTTAAAGAAAAATTAGCTTTTTAGAATGTAAAAATTTAACCAGAGAAAATACATTAACATCACTCACAGTGTTGCATGCTTTAGGATTCTTCTCAGAGGGACACCTTTTAAGGAGTGAACCTCTTGGTTCAGATAGTTTACAGTAAGTGTTACAGAAAGAAAGAAAAGATGGAACTAGGTCTAAGGATTTCAATGAAATTTAAGCCAGGGGCCTGTCACATTCTGTTATCTCACGTCACATAGAACACATTCACGTTTCAACATTTAGTCAGATTTGCATCCATTTTGCAGTATAGGGCATGTTTGAATGCATGGTTGGCAATGGCTGACAATGGTTGCTTGGAAGAGTGCACGGAACTACCTACCTCTTCCTTTTTTACCCCTCTTTCTTGACCCTAAATACATTATTTTCTGCTCTACAATAAGATATTGATCCAAACCAATTTTGCACAGATGGGAGGATATTGGAAAAATAATGTATTCTGTTCACGATGAAAAGAAAAGAAGAGATTAATCAATGAGTTCCAGGTCCCGCTTCTTTGTCCTCACTCGGAAGGTAGCGGTCCCCAAAGCGCCCTCAATTAAGACATGCTTGAGGTAGCCGGCGGATCTTTAAAGCCCAACTTTACTCTAAAGTTTCAAAAAGGGGCCTTTGACAGGCTTAACGTGTTTAGACAACTCACAAGATAATTTATTTGGAGAAAAAAAAACCTGTGTTTGGCTTTGTGTACATCGGACGGATAACAGATGTGATGATGGATCTTTTTCTGATGTTGTTATATGCTACGTGACTGAGTATTTGTTCTGCTCATGTACTTGCCACCTTCTAAGGACACTTCCAGGACCGAGCGCATCAGATCCACTAGAAGCTGCTCCACCTGACAAGCTTAGATCTCAGCTTAGAGGCTTCTCCGATGTATGGCTGCTAAATCAACTCTGTGCTTTAGCAGATGAGACAGGATTATCAAGAGTGCTTCACCGCCTCTTGTTTGGTGTGTGTGTGTGTGTCTGTGTATGCATGTGTATACAAGTGTGCTTTGTCTATGCTTGACGGAGAGTAAGAGACAGGCGTAGTAGTTGAGGAAGAAATGATCTTCCCCCTATTGAAGGGGGAAATATATTATGGAGGCTTAGTTGTGGCGATGCCTGTGCATCTGCCACAGCAGAGCACCTTTAAGCCCTGGAAAGTCAGCCAGACCTTGTGCTAGGGAGATTCCTCCACACACACACGCATGCACGCGCGCACGCACACACACACACACACACACACACACACACACACACAGACACACACACACACACACATACACAGTGACGGCTGGGTTTCCTGCTACACATGTTTTCTTCTAATCATTTTAACAAACACAACGCATGAACCAGTTGAGATAATGATCACACATAGCTTTGGTTTCATATTTGGTCTTTATTGGAGTCAAGCTCTTCAAGTTCTGTCGGGGAAGGCATGTGGCCTAGGGGCAAAGAACCAGAGCCCCACGCACCTGTGTATAAGGGCCTGTTGCTGATTCATTGGGACTTATTGGTAGAGCCTATTTCATTTTCTCATAGGGGGGTAGTGGAATATTTAGAATTAATAGAATAGTTATAATTAATAGACTTAATACGTATGGTATTAATGGCTAAAAAGAAACGTAATTACTTATATTAAATAAAAATGTGTTTGATTATTGCTTGTGTTCCCACCTAATATGTCAGTTGGGTTTAACCTATTCCGTAAGTAGTTCCCCTCCTGCGTGGAAGTCATGTTTGAACTGAAATTTATCTTTGACCTCAGTTATGTTTCTGGTGATATTAATATTTATTCTGGTAAAATAAACCCAAAATTGATTCATTCTACCTGCGTTCCTGGTTGCCGACATTGGGTCCCTCACCCGACAAGCAGGTGAGAGATCTTCCCGGTCCATGCAAACCGTAAGATCCCAGAACAGACCAGGAACCTGTACGTGTTTGGGACTCACGTTTTATTATAGTCTATTGCGCCCAGGTCGGTCCCATTCTGTTACTGCAGATCCGGAGTCTGTTTATCATTATGTGGAATAAAACAAGAACGGCAAAATAAGGTTAGAAAACCCCTAGCGTGCGAAATAAATGGAAAAATTCTTTGAGCAGCGCCAGCGAGTGGATTCAAAGCGGAGAAAAGGCAAATGGTTAAGATGAATACCTCCTTCAACTGAGGAGAAAATACGCTCAAACTAAATGAATATAAAGAGGTCAAACCAAGCAGCACCTTTTCTGTCTGGGTCTCCTACTTGCAAAATATGGACAAAGAAGAGTAGAAAGTAACTAAGTGTATTTTGTGTGGTGGACTGTTACGGGACAATCCGTATCAGACATTCAAAACCGAAGCCTATTCATGCCCCCCTTTGTTTTTGTTTTCTCCTTTTATTATGTTGTGTCCGTCATGGTAAACATATTTACAGTGGAACAGCATTTTTAGTAGCCATTTTAATTGCCAGGGTTTTGTCTGGGACATAAAATCTCTCACATTATATCCTCTCGGACATGCACAGGGTAGGGTTGTAGTATCTCCTATAACAACGGATAGGTATATATGGACACTTAATTAAAATCAGAAGGTTAGCGGATCCAATCGGATCGCAGAACGAATTTCCCGGGTCCATCGGGGATTGGGTTTGTCATTTTGGACCCATAAAGACTTCTATCACGCACGCATGCACGCACGCACGCACGTGCACGTACACACACACGCACACACACACACACACACACACACACACACACACACACACACACACACACACACACACACACACACCATCATCATACATCACACAATAAGCACTACCCAGGTACTCCTGGGTAGTCAATTTGGTTTTCATTTCATTCTAAATAGATCCTATAGTGAAATTATGTTTATATTAGATTTCCTCAATAAATGCATTTCAAACTGGGATGCGTACTCGGACCACAGAAGACTCGGATGAAGCCACAAGTGGGACATTGTGATGCATATTGAAGTTTGTTTTCGGAGAGAGAAAGACGGGCCTGGATGGTCAATACTTATATAGAGGACATAAAATGTGATTGAGAAAAAAATAAGAAAGAAGACCGGGTGCGGCGGCAGAAAGAATAGAGCCGAAGCCGCTTGGGGAGGGGCGACCGAGAGGAGAATAGCAGGTGCCATACATCACTTTAATGAGAGTGACGATGACAGAAATAACCGGGGAGCCGCTTCTGCACTCAAATCAATAGCCCGGTTCTTTATGGCACTCTAAATAATGCAATAACTGCACTCTGACACTTATTTCTGCAAATTATGTTACCGCCGGTGCCCTCACATCTTGTTTACAGAGTCATTTGGGGAAGGATATCTCTCAATATGGATGTCAGAGCTGTGCGCCAACCACTCTTTGTCTTCGGTGTCGGGTCTGCCCAAGTACTGCGCTGTTGGGCTGAGGGTCCAGCTTTCTCATTAAGCACCGGCAAGCAGCAAGGCTTTCCCTGTTGCCGTGGTCAACCAACCGTCATCAGCAGTTCCCTGAGAAAAGGACCACAGAATGAAAAGTCGCATTGAACACCTAAATGAACAAAATACGAGTTGAAGCAATCCCTCCCGCAACGCCAAAGTGAATGATCTGTAAGCAACGGCGGGAGCTGATCATGGCCGGTGTTCACTGACCAATCAAAAGGATATTCAAATAGGGTCTCTTGAAATGTAATGAGTGTGTAATGTACTAAATAATTGGAGGAAGGGGTTGATGGAATGGTTAACCTGTCTCACAGCTCCTTGATTGGCAATGTAAAACATTTTCCTTTAGCTAGCATGCCCCCCAGCTCTTAGCGGCACAGATTCACACTCAGGCAGGGCTGTTGCTTCTAGAGACCCAGGGTGACCGGCTCCAATCAAGTGGCATGGAACAGAATGTCCTTAATCCCTTTGGAGAGATCGCACCACCTGTGTAGCAAGTACACGTCTCGAACTTTGAGGACCTCCCGTGAAACAAAAGCATCATCCATTTGTTGATTGGAGCGATATGATGCGTGAGAAGGGGGAGAATAGATCAACCTCTTGTCGATCAACCTCTTATTCTTCAGATCCTAAATGAATGTCAAGGAGACAGGTTGTCCATAGATAGAGATCTTTTTTTTGGTTGTTATTTTTTTTCTGAACGCCACCTGTTCTGCGAGATTGCATAGCATCGTGGAATGCCATCTGCTGAGAACAATGATCCGTGTTTTTTCCAAAAACATCCAATATACTAATAGTAAAACTTGATGGGTTTCCTTAATATGTGTGTATTCATGTGGCAGCATTGTGTTATGTTAATGTTAATCAAACTTGTAAATTGGGTAAATTGTTTGCCTCAAATGTGTATTTGAAAAAATAATCTTACTAGTTAACTGTAAAATCTAAAACATGGATAATAAAAAGTACTGAGGATGTTAACATTTGTGTAAAATGTTATATAAGCCTAAATATAAAATAATTAATTCCATATAGCGTCTAGTATTACTATTCGAAAGATCACCATCTAAGACATTAATGGTTTTCGATCAATCTAGAAATGTGTCAAAATGGGGCAAAAGGATCTTACTTGCCAGTCATGGACTGGTAGTCCTTCCAGTGTCTGACTTTATCCCAGTGCCAGGGCCTTTTCCTCCACTGTGGTTGCCTATTGCTCCAAGAGATAAGGAGCTCCCATTACGGTCCCAGATTATTATTTCAACTGAACGCCACCTGCAGATAAAGGTTCATGTTGTTCATATAGGCTAAAATTCTTTAGATTTGAAAGGCAAACATAAAACATAACGCTTAATGGGTTACTTCTCTGACATACACATTGTTTGATGAATTTGTGGTTTTTTCATATAGTCTCAATCATGAGACTCCTCGTCAGTGCTCAAGAAAAACATTGCAAGACTGTGACTTTGTCAAAATTGAACTGTCCACTATTTGTTCGTAGTGTGCCTTCAGGCAAATTCAATTTAGAACCAAATGCAGAGACATAGGAGGCAGCTGAAAGGAAAAATGAAGGATCTTTTAGAAAAAAGAAAATCAAAAACAAAGAGTAATAGAAAAGTTCCCCGGGGGCTGTTGGGGACATTGAAGGCAGGAGCGCCATCTGAAATGTGAGGGCGGGAGGAGGTCTCTTGGCTGAGATCAAACAAACGTAGTTCCAAACTTGCAAAGTCCAAGTATGTAGGTTTTGAAGCGCTTTAGGAAACACCACAGAGTGGTCCCCAGATCTTGAGTGAAATCACGTCTTCTGACTGTCGCTCTGTGGTTGGAAACTATATAGGATGCCGCTTGGGGATCGAAGGAGTGAGTCAATTGATTTATAGCAGAGGCAAACTGAAAATACGGTTGGCCACAAGGATCTTAGAGACGGATGTTTTGATGAGGGCATTGATGGGCTCAGAGAGATGGTGCTGTGAGATCTAATAAAATGGGGATGAAGGTGGACAAATCCAATAAAGCTCTTTACCTGCTTGGCTGTGGTAGGCTTGGGTCGTTGAGGATACAAACCTGAACAGAAACATGTCTTTCGTGGAACTTTAACTTCTCCAACAACTAGGTCTACAAGTTGTTTTCCAGAAGCACCTTCTGACCATGCTTAAAGGCTAACGCTAGCAGAGTTGGACCCGGTCTTGATGATTGAGTCGTTTGATGACCACGAGTGAAAGCAGGTTTGAAGGGTATCGCCCCCATTGTCCACAAAAAATAAACTTGAGCCAGCTGGCCAGGTGTCCAATGCCTTATTTTAAATTATTCTTCTATTGCCACTGACGCCGACCTGAGGAACACTTATGCCAGACAGGTGGTAAGTGGCACATTGAAAGCATAAAAGCGATGACAATTATAGTAGAATTTATGTAAAAGTGCCTTACTCAGGATCATGTACACTGTCCATATTGGCATCACAGAGTAAACATCAAACATGCAGTAAGAATGTATATATGGAAGGCTGTCTTGATTGCTGATGACCCAAGCAGGCTGACGCAACCATCAGGAATTCCAGATCAAATCAGCAGGTATAGGGGCAGCCAACGAATGTGATGATGGTAGAGTGAATATGGAAACCCAAGGCAGATTTTCTCGTAGAACTCCTGCTTTGCATAGATGTTGGTGAAGAAGAGCAGACAGCAGAAAACAAACAAAATCACAAACTTTTTTCTTGATCAGGTCATTGATTGATGAAGTCATCAAGCCAGGCCTGCATGTCTCCCTTCAGACCATTTTCATGCCGCGCTGGAAGGCCATTACAATTGTTCTTTCGCCCCCCTCAATCACTACAGAGAGAGGGTCCAAAGTTCGACCAGGTATACCCTAAATGAGCTCATCCCTAGATTAAGTCTGTCAATTCGAAAGATGCTGTCGACCTATCAAGGGGTGGTCAAACATCTATCTTCTGCTTCCGTGCGTAATTGATATAAACGGGACTTAAGCTGTTTCCATGCTGAGAAGGCAACCGTTCGCAACAATTGCCTAAGTCGCCGGGCAGATCACAGCTGGCTTTCGAGGTAAACAAAAAAAAAGATATTTACAATACATACAAACACAAGCCCAAATCAAAATGATATAACAAGGATAATAATTTGGGCGAGGCTCTTGTCATTCCATTGCATTGAGCTTATGCAGCAAGGATGATAATCTGTCTATTACTAAGGTGCTAAATCTACTTGTTTATAAGGTAAATAAACAAGTAGATGGAATTGATGAATGCATTTTAGCATTATCTGTGAAACTGTAGCCTTCGACAGATAACTTTTATTAGCCCATACCGCAGCACTTCTTGGGGGAAGGAGTGAGTTGATCAACAACACACTTGCTGTAGACCGATGCATCAAGCCTCACACCAATTGGTGTTCCTAGAAGGGTTTATTGTGCCTGCACTTTGTATGAAGGGAAAAAAATCATTTTTTTCTGTAACATTTGAATGTCATTCCCATATCCTGAAGAAATATGCTTAATAGGTTTTCAAGAAGGAAAAAGCTGACCTATGAGTAACAACAGGCCTTTCAGACGTTTATTAAGTGTTTCAGTGAGTTGAAATGCCGCCTGCTATCTTCAAACACGTCACTGCCATTTGGGGAAATCCATTGCTGTTTGCGGAACTAGAACTTGACCAGAGTGCCATATACTACTTGATGTGTTACTCCTACACCAAATAATTTAAGTTGGTTTGGAAAAAACTCAGTCTATTTTGTTAACAACAAACAAACACACATTTAATTCTTTATTTGAATCCACCAATCACATTACAAGAGACAAGATTCAAATATTTCAGAGATAAGATAAGTCATTGTTCAAGGGTACAAAAAACATCTCCTGCGCCACACTGCCAGGCTGCCTATCACTGCTGATATGGAGCAGAACTTTGCTAATTGTTTAGATTTTCTGCTGGAGAGCCCAGCCAGCCTTAACCCACTGAAAACACAGTTGTGGACATGCCCCAAGCTTCCAAAAATAAACACACACACACACACACACACACACACACACACACACACACACACACACACACACACCACACACACACACACACACTTGCATACATCAATTATATACAATAATCAAAAATCATCAATTTACATGCGTTATCCAAAAGTAGCACTCAAATCAATAGCCTGGACCATTTTTACCCAGTCGGAGATAGTCCATTTTTCGGGCCGGTCGGCAGTAAGAAATTCACAGCAGAAAGAACCACATGAAGCACTCAGTCACACACAGGCCCGTTCTGCTGATCCCCAATATCTCCGATCTCTGAGACTTGTTATACATGGAGGCGTTCTCTGTTCGAGGGTTTCTGTTGCTCAGATAGGGAGCTGAAGCAGGGGCCCCTCAGAGAACCTCTTGTTCTCTGTCTCCTCCTCTCAAGTCAAACTGTCCCCAGCGCTCACCTGCCTCAGCCCGTGGGTAAGAAACCCAGCCCTGGAAGAGGCGTACAGATCACTACTCCTCTAGTGGTCGGTGAAGTCACCGCAGTCTAATGTTGTGTTGGGGTCTCTGTACGAATGGCCTGTGGATTATCTGCCCCACATTCCCAAGTTAAATATCAGCACCCTGAATAAAATAAAAAAACAGAATGAATGTGTTTTTTTGGGTGGGGGGTTATCTTCAAAGCACACACACAAAAAAAAAGGTCTAGTGGATTAGCATTACACAGGTGCAGCGGACCTCAACGATTACTCACTTACGCTAACTATACTAGTGACAAATATCTCCACTCCACCTCTTCAGCAGAACTGCCACTAATATGGCACACCAGGTGTGCTAGAGGTCCACACACCTGCTGTGGAGCTATTTTCTACAAACACTACAGAAGTCAGTTACATCAGAGGAATATGACCATTGGCGAATGCATTACATTACATTGCATCACTTTCTTGCAAAAAGTTATGCAATCAGCTTAAATATATCGCCAGCTTTGGGCTCTTTTAAAGGAAAAAGCCATCAAGTAGAAAGTCAACATAGATTATAAAGACAACCACATGTTCATGGTACAGCTGCAGAAGGGCGCACAGAGATAGCTGGGATAGCATGCTGAGCCATGTGATTAATTTGATATGCAGGGCCCAGTTTCATAAATCCTCACAGCAGTGTGTGAGTTAATAGTGCCGAGTTAGCTTAATCATGCGGATTTCTAACACAAACCACAGAAGGAGGTAGAAACCTGGCCGGGGAATTGAAAGGCGGTGGAAAAATACAGTTGATATAATGTGTGCAACTTGAGTGTGCGTTAATGTCTTCATGAAAATGATTGGACGTTGATATGAGTCACCTGACATGGTAATTGTGTGCCGTAACAAGCTGCTGCCAATGAGTGTGCGGCAGCTGATAACCATCAGCAGAGCATCTGCTAACCAATCAGCTAATAAGGGACACAAAAACCCCGGTTTGCCTAAATGTGATTGTCCAAATTTGGACTACTTCCTCTGTAAGTACATGTTAATGGGATTAGTGTGTATGAGGCTGAAGGGCGGGGTTAAGCAACCTGGGCTTTGCTTCGGCCTCATCACCAACCAGTCGTACATTATGTCTCAATAACGGGACTAACTGTCGTGGTTTATTCAGCTTATACCACAGTTGCCAACATGTCAACACTCGATATTAGTTACTTTCATTTTTAACATAAGTTTTTTATCATCAATCCGCCGCTCTTTAAGCATATTTGTTTGCCGTTTTTTAAGCGTAATTGCCCAAGAAATGTCTTGTCCGTTGTTGTAAATGTTGTATTCGTAACTCACTGATTCAGAACTCTTAACAGGCAGAGGAAACCCGTTATTATAAATATTGCACGGCCATGGAATGTTATTGACTGTTCAGGATCAATTATTCAGCAATGCTTAAATAATGATAACGATAGAAAATCGTTATTCTTGATAAACCCCATCCAAATAGGCTGTCAAGACGTCACACTTATTTTAACACTTGCTTAGCCCATAACGAGGGTCTGAGTCCCAGCTGACGTGTGCTTTTAGGGAAGACTAATTGAGTCTGTGGATGGAGCGGTGGGTGATGGGGACTCTAGTCAGTGTAGGGGCCCGGGGTCGCCTCATGATTCCCATCTTTTGACGAGGTGAACAGCGGCTGAGGCAGCTCCCGGGCCCGTTCAGTTTAAATACCCAGGACTCTGCCCGTCTGTGCTAATCTCCTCATTCTCCATACTTGGAACCTTTACTAAATTCTACCTCCATGACACTGTGTGACAGCCTCTTACTTAGCAGCAAGTAGACATGCAGTTGGTACCTTTGTGTGTGTGTGTGTGTGTGTGTGTGTGTGTGTGTGTGTGTGTGTGTGTGTGTGTGTGTGTGTGTGTGTGTGTGTGTGGTGTGTGTGTGTGTGTTTGTGTGTGAGTGTGTATCATATATATATATATATAATGTATGCAATCATTCAGCGGAGGCATACGGTGCATTATTGTGTATCTCATGAGGAAACACCAAATTATTCTGTATTTTTGTGTTTGTGTGTTTGATTATATATATATAGTCCATATACAGTATATATATATATATTGTCCTCATATATATATATACTGTCCCTTATATATTTTTTCAGAAATGCAATTTGTGTGTGTGTGTGTTTGAGTGTTTGTGTTCAGGTATGCACATGAGTAACAAGACACAAAAACATGCAAAATACTGGGTGTACACATTATTATTAATGACGTTTTATCTCAAGTTCCTCTGCAGTATTTTACAAATGGATGAAGTCACATTTCCTGGAGATAGATATTTAAGAATTTATGCAGCGGATAGTCTTTATATTTAGCCTCCCAAGCTGCTTTAGTCACCATGAAACACAGCAGATGCACTCACACTCTGAAAGAGGCTTATTCAAATAATGTAAAAAGGCTAAGTTGACACCACACGGAACTGGGACTCAGGAATACTGACGACATGTGACAAAACTGCAAAAGAGGGTATAAAACCAAGCGAGGATTTTATATTTATGGAAAGTCAAGTTACTACAACTTTTCCATCAGTTATTACTGCTTGGCACCCGAGTGTCTTATGGGTTCATCCGGCAAATAAACCAGAATGCTCTAGAAGGGGGTAAAGTGGTGCTGCCACAGTATATGGACGAAATAAATGAAAGAGTTTCCAGTCTGTGTGCCGTTCCCCACCTCCATCACTGAAACCCTGATCTGTACACCGGTGATGGAAAACTGCTACAGAGTAAGAGTTCTGGGGACCTGCTATCGTTAATCCAAGTCCACCAACGAGTGTGACAATCAGCTCTCTGTCTGAACAGAAGTCCTCTTAGGCGAAGCTTTGTGGGTAAACTCGCCTAATGCAAATTCTAAACCCCATTAGCTTTGAGGGACTAGTCAGCTGCATTTAGATTAATGGCCGAGTGACGACTTGATTAATAGGGTTATTTCGCTCTCTTCCGGGGAAAAACTAAACAACAGAGTTAATGCAAGACATTTGTCACAGATGTCCTCAATCTGTGGTAGAGCACTGAAGTAACTTGTGCACACCGAGGTTCTTCAGCCTGAACACATCCTGTGTATAGTCCCATATGAACAGTGCGGACACATCGGATCAATCCCGTTACACTATTATTTTAATCCTGTATTTCTAAACTGCAGATTGCCTTGTGATGTGTAAAAAGTGATACATTCGCACCTCGGGAATTTAAACTCTACTGCACTGTCATAAATCCAGAAGGCAAATTGGCGGAGCTACATTTTGTTAGCGGACGGAAAAAAATAATACCTTATTATCTGTTTGTCATTTCTTTCCTCTCTCTCCTCTCACGTTGGCAGTTCACTTTTAAACTTTACAGCGAGGGTAATACCTCACACAGTGTCTGTGTCTTTTTGTGTGTGTGTGTGTGTGTTCGGGAGACAAGGACGATCACACACCCTATTCTCTGCACACAACTCAAAAACCAGCAGCTTTAAGGCGAGAAAATTATCGGCGCTTAGAGTTACACAGAAGCATCTCAGCGCTTCTCCGGTGACCTTTAATTCCACATTTAAATTAAAATGCCACCGCTGCCCCCTCAGTAAAACAAAGGCACTTCACGTCCCCGCACAGCGCATGGCCCCGCTGGCTTTAAGGAACAGGAGAGATTAGCTAAAGTGTATTAATTGCCCCTAGCGGGTGATGTACGTGTTGTGGCATACATTACCGCTAAGAGGCTTTTTGGGCGTAGCCAAAAGCAGACTAATGAGGCCAGTGCTCAACACATTTGCTTCCGGCCGGCAGGCGGACATTTAGCGGTGTCGATGACGCTAGCAGTTTGTGGATAAATGGCCTCAACACACCGAGAGCGCCGCAGTAGATCAACACCAAATAGCTCCCGCTATGTTCATGCTTCGTCAAGGCTTTTGTGTTTCTCATACTTGGATGTTTTAATCATTATACAGCGTAGGTTTTATGCATCCCGACAGACGAAGATGTAGGAGTGTGGGAATATACAGTTTTGGGTGTCCTTTCTACTCCCACACCTGCTCTCACTGGCTGAGTGTCCGGAATATTACAGAGCTGCCATTCATCCAGACGCTCGCTGACAGTCTCTGGCTCTGCCCTGGGTCCAGATGGAGATCGAGGTGGATATGAGCTGCTGGTCATCTGCAATCGGTAGGGCATGCTGTGGAGTAGGCTCGTGGATGGCTCTGCTCCTTACCCAACGTAACCCAGTCAAGCCTGACCAAAAACTTTATTTCACATAACTTAATAGAACCTAACTGAACCTCAACCTAACCTATAACGAAATTAAATGTAATTTAACCTTAATCTGGACCTTAACTTAATTTAATACAATTTAAACGGAGTTAACCTTAACACAACCCAACCCGCTGTACCCAATTCCCTCCTCGATTGCTCCCTCATCATCAATGATGAACGAAGGGACAAACGAATGCGTTCATGTGTGTCTTCAAAACATGTAAATCTGTGCCCCATGTTGTTGTTGTTCCGTAGACACTGGCTTTGCACAACAGCAGTGTTTTGTGGAAGGAGGCAGGGGTGAGGCGGAGGGGTCAGTACTCTTGGTGGTGGCAGTGAGACAGGTCTTTGATGTGGCCCTCACCAACAGAGCTCTATTCTCTGTGTGTGCCAAGGAAAGCAGCCCCCAACGGCCTCTGATCTCTTCATAACACATCCCTCCCTCCGTGCCTCTTCTCCTTCTCTCTCTCTCTCTCTCTCTCTCTCTCTCTCTCTCTCTCTCTCTCTCTCTCTCTCTCTTGCTATCTGGCTGTCCCCTTCTCCCTCTCATCTTATTTAAACTCACCTCCATCCTGTCCTGTACTTGCCTTTTACCTTGACATATACCTCTCTCCTCCTCCCCCTCCTCCTCCTCCTCCTCCTCCCTGCCTCCTTCTCCAGCTGGCGTCCTTCCAGAGGGCTGGGATTAGAACATTGTGCAGATGGGCACAAAATCACCAGTTTGACGGACGCTTTGGGTCTTTTCGTGGACGGAGCTTTGCAGTGTCGTCGTGTTCATCCCCCCTGTCAAACTCCATAGCTGTCTCATCACTCTTGCTCAAGCCTACGCCCTCACACTCGAGACACAAACTCTCTCCCTCTTTCTCTCATCTCTCTCCCTCTCTCTCGCCCCCTTTCTCTCTTTATATCCCTGTTTTCTTTTAAAGCAATCCTGCATCACCCTCACGCACATGTTTTCTGATGATGATGATGTTAGGGGGAAAAAAGTTACTATGTCTTATGTGTATGCGTGTGTGGGCATGCATGCATGTCATCTTGTCATTTCAATAGTTTCTTCCCATCTGTCTTCATGGCTTTGCCGCTGCCAGTTTCACTCTCACTCCTTCTCCCTCCATATCTATCTGATGGTCTCAATTAAGGTTGTGGCCGTGCTGTGTGTGTGAGTGTGTGTGTGTACACTGTGTGTGTGTGTGTGTGCGTGTGTGTGAACAGGCGGACCATCTCAATTCTGAAAGAACTAGCATGGGACCTCGAGATGAGGCGTTGCCGCGGGCGACCGAGACCTGGTAGAGTGATTAAGACCCTCTTACATCAATGATGACCCCTTTAGAGGGACACATAGGCTTGTTACGGGCTCTGTGGATCAGAGAGGCGAGTGTGTGTCCGTGTGTCTGCGTGTGTCTCAGGTTTAGGGTCACGACAGGGCTATTTTGATGTTTCCAACGTTTCCAACCCTTTCATGATTTTTGGGACAGTCTTCCAATTTCTCTTAGTGTTAGATTCCAATTTTGTCGGTTGAAACTCGTCGTCTGGGCAAAAGTCAGAGGGTTTTGGTTGTTGTTTTGTTGTTTCGTCGGGTGCTTCTAGACACCTCATTTATATTCTGAATTGTTCTGTTTGATTTTACTTTTTTTTCTTGCAAATCTAATCTTGCTAGCACAACACTGAAGTGGCACGAGTGAAATAAGCATCAGGGGACGCTTTAGACAGAATCTACGATAAAACACGTGTCGCAGGCGGTAGTGCACAGGATTTATCGGTAGGAGTCACGCCCCAAACCACTGAGGAAAAAACTGATATTAGTGTAATAAAACAGCAGGACAACGAGATGAAGCAATACCTTTATGAGCTTGAAACGCTTCTGCACACACTCCCATCGTCTTCCTCAATAAGCAAACCATCTGAAAGTCTTCCTCGGATGCTGCTTCATCGTATGCATCCATTTGGTTTGTTTTATGTTTGCTCCACAGTTATCCCAATCCGCATTAAAAGGGATGCCCTTTTGGCCGTTCATAGTCCTACCAGGCCGGTCTGGCAGCTGCTGATTAATGAGTGGGCACAGTGAACTGCTCGGTCTTGGACTTATTAAAACCCAGACGTTGATCACCAATCATAAATGACTCCCCCTGTAACCTATGACACGTTGAGAGCACGATGAAGGAGCGCAAAATGGTTTCCCGCCAATGAATAATTCAGTAAAGGAACACAGCCGGTATCTGGGAGAATCGAGGGGGAGTGAGAGCCCAGGCAACAGGTCCTGAATGGTGCACAGGTGGGTTGGTATACGGGCCCTCATGGCCGGCTCATCGGCTGCGACGGGATCCACGGCCAGCAGGCTGCCCATGAATTGATGGCTGCTGTCTCCTCTGCTTGTGTTTTACAGGTAACGCTGTCTTCTGCCTGACCCCATCCTGGGCTGACCAGCTGACGCTCTCCCTGAAAGGGACAAGTGGGGGTGGGGGGGGGGGGGGGGGGGGGGGTGGGGGGTTGGGAGTGGCCACGGCGACGACATCTGTACTCCATCACTCCGCCTTCGTCCCGACGGCCACCACATAAAGCAGTGGTCAAGATGTTACCTGTAGGTTTTTTTTCTTTCTTTCTTTGCTTCGTTTGGGAGCATCTGTGTGGGGTTTGGATCTCAAGGAGTGATTGCACTTTGGTGGATTGAAACCTGTGGATGCGTTACGGCGGAGGGCGCTGCTCCTTGCAGGTGGTTGCAGTGGAGGTACAGAAGAGTGGACGTCTGGGTTGAGAGTGTTGTTGGAAGGCATGGCAGAGAGAGCTGTGGCGTCTTTGTTTCTCTGCATAGGCCATCTGGTTGTTCAGTGTATTTATTGTTCCAGAGATTAATATAATCTATCCGGCTCGTCGTGCTTATTCTATCTGTAATTAATTCAGTGTTATATTGTCGTTTCTGTTTGCCCTAATTAATAGGACTGTGTCAAAATAAGTCAATCTTGAATTAATAAATAATGAAATTAAAGTGAACAATTAATGACACAAAATTGGCTGGTTGGATTTTGTTGGTTGCGTTGGCACGTACACAAAAAAAACATATTCTCATGCACAAAGGGGTGCACGCCCATTGACATACCGTGAACAGTGAAGATGGCACCCAAATTGTAGGTTTTTGATGGCTCAGAGCACTTATCCACGGGCTAATCAATAGCAGACAGACCATTTTCTCCTTTTATTCCTGGCAAATGCCTCGCATTTACATTTCTTGCGGGGTGACTTATTCAGAGATAGTAATAGGCTTAATTTGATCTCTAAGAGGGGTGATTATGTCAGACTTGTGTGTTGCACCCTCAGGGCTGAGAGCTGTCTCCGAGGTACGAGGCGTGGAGATAACCCGAACTCCCGTTGCTCCAGCCATCCATGGTGGATCAAACAACTTTTTTTTACCCTTTTTCCGCTGTTACCCCAGCAGTGCTGAAATCGTTTGCCTTCTTTTTCTTCAGCCATCGTTGCCCGTACCGCCCTGATGTTCCCAGGTGCACGGGGCTCTGATATTCTGCTTGCGTGCTTCAATCAATCATATCCCCACGGTTTTCTTTTTCCTCCTAACCGCCGTTGACTTACAACAGCGTCGCTTTTCACTCGCACTTTCCAATAGATAAACATAAGAGACAAAGAAAGAAAGTTTGAATAAAAGGTTCTTTCTTTTTCCTCTGCTCTTTTTAAAGAGATTGGCAGAGCCAGGCTATAATGCACAAAAAGCCCAATACAATACGTTGCTTTGTCCTCTCCCTATTGATGATTCTCTCATTGGAAAAGCAGTTGGTCTTATAAGTGCCAACATGATTCAGCAGACAAAAAATCTTTTTCTTGTTTATTCTTTCAGTTGCACTACGGTATGACTCTTTTCACATTGATGGACTAACTTTACCCCTATCTCCGGTGTTCAATGTTTTAACGATAGATAATATAAATACATTTAAAAGCTTGAATAGATCTAAAGCATCAGGTGTTACAGTTAGACCACAGGAAGCATGGTTCACACCCCAAAACCGTCCATCTACACAAGCCTGTGCTACGCATATTTCTATCCATATCAAATAATACATGACCAAACAAGGCTAGCAGCACCCGCAAGTATGGGTATGAGACTAACCGTCTCCAGCATTGGTCACTTGTAACAAAACCCTGGCTGACTTCCCCCTGCCTGGAGAGACATATGATCAATTCAGACATGCATTCAAGCCCTTTACCCACTAAGTCAACTTCACTTCGGTGATGTTGGCTGAAGGAAATGAAAAAGCTATAATAACGGTATGATTGGCATAACCAAGCCTCTTGCCCTTAAACTAACAATTGCAATCTATTAAAGAGAATTTCCTTATAGATAATAGCTCAGAGGGCAAAGAGAGAGAGAGATATTTCCTCTAGTGTTCATCTCAGACTGAAGGAGAATAAGGGGGGTTTAGTCAGGTCATTTAGGCTTTTCCTTCCTTCGCTCTCGCACTCTCTTTCACTACTGCAACCAGTGGGGGGAAAAGCTCTGATAATTTGCTCTCCTCCTGAATCTCAGTGGTGCAAAGACTGCTCTCAGGATCAATCTATTATTGTTTTTTTCTGGGACGGTCCACACCATCGGCACCCGATGCATTTTAAATATCGTGTGTTGTTGTGGAAGACTTCACTGCACTGCATTTACACTTGCTCCCTGGGCAGCAGTAAGTAATCCATAGTGAATAAAGTAATATCTGTGATGAAAGTAGTTGACTGTTTACTGTGATTAGATTTTTGTTCAGCAAATTAATTAATCGATGAAACGGTCAAAACAAATTACATAGTGTTCTCTGTATTATAAATATTTAGTTTATATCCAGCAATTTATTGAGTTTGTGTTTGTGTTTATGTACAGCGATAAACATGCATAGAATACTGAGAAAGATATTCAGGAGGAAGAGCTTCAAATGAATGACGATCAGACACGTTTAAAGGAGCAAATAGTCATTTCAATGGCATGTTCCTCTCCTCGCCAACAGCGAGACAGTCTGTTTACTTCCTCCTCCTCACTGTCACTTTAACACAAATGTATTGACTAAACATCACAAAGAATCAGTCAAATCCATAACCGACTTCACAGACAAACAACAAGAAATCGCTGTGACATCCCTCTAATTTCAACGTCAACATCGAACATTGGATGGTTCATAGTTGATGTAACCGTTAAGAATAGAGAATAAGCTAGTATACTATTATACAGTTTCGGAAAAATATACAATATTCTGCCTGCAGGAATCAAGAGCCCAGAACAATCAGGAAACCTTCCTCTCAGCCCTCAAGGACACTGATGTGGTTCTGTAAGTTATGGTGCAGAGGACATGCGATTAAGATCAGAGCACTGCAGCCACACCCTAAAACCATCCGTACTGGCTATTTATCCATCTTTAAACAAGTATTAAAGGAGTGCTAAGCTGCCGTAATAGCACCGTCATTAGCTCCTCTCTGTGCCGTCCCTGTCCCCAGCTCCGTGAGAGGGCCATATATCACCCCTTTATGGCTCCTGTGGGCTCCGGGGCTCACTGAGGCCCCTTGCCGTCGGAACAGAGAGAGGCTCTGTCTCTCATGGTCCACACAGCAGAAACCGGTGAGCTGTGTTAAGGGGACACAGCAGAATGGAGCCTGCAGGGGACTTTGCTGTTTAGCGTTGCTTAATCCTGGATCCAGAAGTCCCACTAGCAGCACTTATTTGGGGGGATGGAACAGAACCAAAACTGGGCCTGAAACCAGAAACTGAAGGGCGGAGTTACGCCTTGTTTCCTGGTTCGTTACTGAGATATTCTACTAGAGAGAAACTGATTTGTGTGGGTGGATAAAAGCTTTCAAAAGGGGTTTTAATTTAAGTGTGTTACAGTGGCCAGACACTGTTGATTTGAAACCTTTACTGCCCCCTTTTTTTTTTGTGTGTTTACTAGTGCTAGCAGAGATTTTGTGTGCTGTTAAGAAGCCAATTATGCACTTATTGATCCCCGCCTCCAGCAACATGATTGGTCAAAACAAATATTGAAGCAAAAGAAAAATAAAAGCCCTGTTCACCCATATTTGAGCTCGTCTCCCATCAGACTTTGATTAGTAATCTAAAGTTATATTTGTGCGACCAACTTCCCTTTTCTTCCTGACGACCACCTGACCGAAGAGCAGTTGAAATACAATACTTGTAAAGGACTCGGGGGGGGGGGGGGGGGGGTATGTATGTGTATGTGCTTGAGTGGCCGGGAGTGCATCTATGTCAGATATGAGAACAGCTAGGAAAAATACAGCCACATGGAGGAGAGTGAGAGTAATAGTAGAAAACAAAAACGCCCAATTGATTGCACTGTGATTATACAGGAATGAGGGGTTGAGGCTGGGGTCCATGTATCAAGAGAGCGGACCGCCGAGCTAACAAGTTAAAAGGATAGGGCAAGAGGCGAAATCCGTTGTACTGGTCCAGGTCCCAAGAGTGGCAAATCTGTCCGATCAGGAGAGAACCGGTTGAATCCACAGGGACAGGCTGCACCATGCCAGATGGGGGCTGACCAGATGTCTTATTCTGGGCACGAACCGGCGGACCTGGCAGGTGAGGGGGGTGCGACACATTTTTGCATGTCATATTGGCGCAGTGTTATAGAAGTGTACAGGGCAGAGTTTGTACGCACGCTTATTTCTTTAAACAGACAGGACTCCAGTTTGCAGCCGCCTTGGTCTGTCTTTCATCAATGTTAAGGCTTGCTCATCCCCCCCCCCCCCCCCTCCACACACACACACTCCCTTCCTTCCCTTACCCGCTGTAACCTATTGATGGAGCTCCTGTATGTGTCTAGTGCGTGTATGGCTCATGATGGATTGCCATAAATCATCAGACAGACAAAGAGACACCCCTGCCATCGGCCATTCATTCTCCCCATCGATCCGTTTCACTAATCGCAACAATATCTGTCCACAGAGTTGTGTTATAGTGGCTGACTGCAGCATCTTAAAGGGTCCGTGGAAGGGCCAGCTTTCAACGTTTAATGGTGTGATCAAATCTTTTAGAATTATACCGCTAGAGTAGACCGTCTTTCGGTTCAAGCAGAAAAAGGTGTCTCTCGTATCGACTTTAGAAGTGAGATTGGTTCAGACAGTCAGGGTAACTCTTTCAACATCAAAGATAACTCTGCTTTCTGGCAAAGTAAAACGGAAAAAAACACAGTGCAATCTGCCATCACCCCCATCTGTACCTCTTTCATGTGTAATTATAATTTTTATCTGCCTTGCGGTCATCCACACTTGGATGTAATAGATATATTAAGTTAATGTATAATACTGTATATTCTGTTGCAACACTATGGTGTATGTTTCACTTTAGTTATGTGTGTGTGTGTGTGTGTGTGTGTGTGTGTGTGTGCGTGCGTGCGTGCGTGCGTGCGTGTGTGCGTGCGTGCGTGCGTGCGTGTGCGTGCGTGCGTGCGTGCGTGTGCGTGTGCGTGTGTGTGTGTGTCTTGTTGTGCCCAGCAGGGGGGGCTATCTAAATCCTGTGGTTTGAGTTTGTTGCCACTATAACCGTTTGCTCCCCAGAAAGTACCACGGGAAAAAATAAAAACAAAAAAATTAATATTTATTTCAGTGTCAGCATTTCATTCCCTTTCTGTGCCGGGCTGCCCGTTGGCACTGCAGTGCTTGAGAAGTATCTCGAACAAGCAAACAAACAAGTGATAGTGTTCACAACAAGACCCCAATCCCTTATCTGTATTCAGCTCTCCCATCACACACGCGATTCCTAACCAATCACAACCCCAGGGCATTGATGTGGTCCGTGACAGGTGACATTGACCGGCGATGCTGTTAGCCGCTCAGATATGCATGACCCGACATGGGGGGGGGGGGGGGGGGGGGGGGCTAAACGCCTCCCTGGTCCCAAACCCAAGCCCCCCTCCCACCCCCCCATTGGGCTGTGCTCCCCCCATCCCTCCTTCCCAATCTCTCACAGAGCAGGAGGGTGTAACAGGTTATGCGCCTTGTCCCGTTGAGGCCAACACACATACAAGGGCCGGGTTATCGGGGTAAACCACGAGAGGACCACATCCTCTGGTGGTGTGTGAGTCCCACTGTGTGCCAGCGAGGCACACGGTACTTAGCGCCCCCTCCCACCTGCGGGCTCTGCGAGGACAAGTGTGTTTCGCGACAGGAAGTCTCGGCCGATGACGCTGTGCTACAGAACGAGCGAGCCGGAGGCGTGGGGGGGACATCAGAGATGTGTAATGAAATCACTGCAGCTATAATTAAAGCCACAGGGAGCCATCCGTCTCTCACGGATACCAAAAGAAAAAATGCGGCCTTGCACAATTATGTTCCACCGGCATTAGCCTGGCTCCAGTCACAGGACATTTTTCCTCACTCTCTCTTTCCGTGTGTCTCTCTCTATTTGTGTCTCGCTATCTCACTCCCCATCTCTCTCTTTCTCTCTCGCTCACTCGCATTTCCTCTTTCTCCCTCTCTATCTGTGTGTGTGTGTCTCTCTCTCTCTTTCTTGCTCTCGCTCTTTCCCTTGTCTGCCGCACCTATAAAAGGGTTTCCTCTCTCTGCAGAAAGTATGTGGGTGTTACCTTTATTTGTTTAGTCAGCGGTCACATTTCCATGGTGGCATATTGTGAAATGCCAAAGCTTGTGCTACTGTCGCCCCCCAACACCACCTCTCTCCCCCTCCCTCCCCCTCCCTCCCCCCCTCCCAGGGGCTCTTTGAACATCACTCCCATCACACATAACTTAATGGTGTGAGAGATTCATCTCTATGCCTAAAATAAGCCATTATCTAACCGGCATTAGACACTCTGTCATGTTGTCAACCTCACGCCCAGCTCCCGGGTCACACAGGATGGGTCTGAGGTGTGAAAAGTCAACCCACACGCACACACATGCACGCACACACACACACACGCGGACACATACACCTACTCAACCATACCTAGTTAGATGCACACATTTACCCTCACAGACACACACACACACACACACACACACACACACACACACACACACACACACACACAAGCCCAGCCACCCACACAAATTGGCACCAACACCTTTGCACGTGCGATCACTGAACCACTAACATGCGTACACAAAGACACACAGACACTCACACACACACGCACACACACTCGAGTCAAAAGCGGTGCCAGGACACAGCAGGCGGGCGTGGTGGCGGCGGTGGTAGAAACGGAGACTCACTTGATTAGCTCCTGATCGCAGCCTTAGAGAGCTGCACGGCCATTAGGGTCCACCAACGTCCCTAATGAGAGGAGCGCGGTGGCTGGTGGCTAGGATTACTTTTGTTTTGGTGAGCTCCCCTCGCTCTTTTACGGTCGAAGCTTAAGACCACTCTATGCATATAGTCGTGCATGTGTTGCCGTGACGATTAGTGCCCCCCTAAACTCCCCACCTCCTCGCGTCCCATCCCGCAAAAATGGCGGTGATCGTCTTTTTTTAGTTGTACATCCTTTTATACTGCTGGCTTGATTGTGTGGATACATGCTCCTCCGTGCACTATTGCACTCACACAGGTGCACCCCCACACAGGCAAACAAAGGAAATTAACACCAGCTTCCTTAGAGGTTTACACACACACACACACACACACACACACACACACACTCACACACACACACACACTCTCTCTCTCATACATGCACACATAGACACAACCAATCACAGTGGCCCAGTGGGAGGCCCCTGAAAGGGAGTGTGTTCTGTGCGGCGCCTGTCGAAGGATGTGCGGTGGCGGGAAAAAGGGAAAGCGGCAGGACACTGGTCGCTGTTGAATAATGCAGCGCTCTCTGCTGCCTCCTTTAAAAAAAGAAGGTGGCTGTCTCTCCTGGTTAAGCCCCTTAAAGCCCACCCCCCTCATACACGCACACACACACCACCACCCCAAACTCCGCCACCTCACCATCCCCGCCGCCGCGACCACCGCCACCACCCCTCTCTGTGTGTCGGCGCATTAGCACGTCTGCTTCCATGACTCCAGCACAGAAGACTCTGCCTTAATAGGTTCGGACGCAGGCGAGGGAGGGCAGGCTGAGGACACGGGGAAACACACACAACACACAACCGCTGTGGTGGCAGAGTTCACTGCGGAAATAAATAGAAGCAGCAGCTCTGATAAACTCGTGACGGAGCGTGTGTTCGTAGGGACGTGCCGCCGCGGATCGTTATTTAATTGACTCACGGTCGTCATTGTGGGATCACGTCGATGACAGATGTCGATAAACACGGTGCACCTGACTTTCTGTCTGTCGTGGTCGACGCTCGATGGCTAACACACACATCGCTGCGGGGTCGGCGTACTCATAAATATTTAATATCATCGTAGATCTGTTGAGGTGGCACAGAAGATGATTGTTGATCATACCGATTCCTCCATCAATCTTGCAACCATTATATTGTGAGGGTGCAGGGGGGGGGGGGGGGTTAAGATGCTGCTGCTGCTGATGAGAGCCATCTTCCATTGGTTGGCCACGACGGCAGGCTGCGGGCGGGGAGTCAGGATGTGGACTAGGCTGTCACCGTAAGCCTCCGAGCGCTTATTCATGAAATGGAATTACTTTGCGACAATGGCTGTGCTTTGTTTTTGATGCTGACTGCGCCCTCAATCCTTAGGCTCGGGCATACCTCCCGGCTTCCCCTTCTCCCTGCTCCACCACGGCATTCAGCCTCCCCCCCTGCCCCCTACTCGCTCATGCTAAGAGCCAATGAAAGAAGAAATCCTCGCCTACCTATAAAGAGTTTTTCATAGGGGGCCCCCAGAATTGCCAAGGGGATGATGAAAAGAGACTGATTTAACGATAGCTCCTCCTCTTTTGAACTTAAAAGGCACTTGATTTTAAAGTTCAGACTCGTTCTAATTGTCCGAGGCTATCGCTCAGATAGGCCTACCGTGAAGGCGGAAGCTGCATCCCGCTGCCTGCGATTGGTTATCTGGGACGAGTATGGTCGGATGAGATGAAATAGCAGCAGCTCTTCTGTGAAATCTTTAGACATGTAATTTTTTTCTGCTATATTCGTAGTTGCTCTTTGTATAAGTTTTAGCAAAGAGTAGTCATTTCTGAGATGAACACATCAAAAATCATAAAGAAATCATTGAATATATAATTTAACAGAAAAATGTAAACACATCAATAGGCATAGCCGAAATAGCCGTATATGAATGGAATTATTGAAACCACTTTTTCAATCAACACAGCCTGCTTTCCATGTGGAAATCGTAAACTATTATTGACAATACAATATGTAAAGAAGTGTTTGTTTTCATCTGAAGATGAGATCTAGCGAAGCAGGAGATTTAGCAGGGGGGGAAGCTCTTACTTATAAGATAGAACAGTGAGTAGGCTAGTAATAGTTACACTTATTTGCGTTTGAGGGAAGATTTCCCCTCAGACAACATCAAAGATATATCGGCGCAGGTCAGCCCCAAGCTGTGTTGCTAACATCTGCTCCTCTGAGGGATTCGCCGCGGCTGAGGCTAACTCCATGTCGGCAGCCTTTTAACGCCGTCGTACATGCAGGTCGGTCATGAATCCTCCTTTTCCCCTCTCTTTTGCAGCCTGTTGCATTAAACGGGTTAGGGAAGAAAAGATCAAAGACTTGCAAGCGACTGAAGGAGGAGGAAACACACAGCCAGCCAATCGGCAATTTGTACAAGTCAGTCAATTCTCCGGCGGTCGGGAGGAATCTTCTTCTTCTTCTTCGTCTTCTTTTTTCGTCTCGGCATTGGTTCAAAGCAAGGGACTAATGAATGAGGAAGTGGCCGCTTCATGGGAGGGAACTTGAATGAGGTCAATTATTGTGACCCATCGCAGAGCGGAGACCAATTAGAGGTCTGAGCGGGCGGGTGGGACTGCTGATGAGGGGGCGGCATTATTAGAACCCTCACGGGGACGAGGCAGACAGCCAGACACGCTCCGGTCCGCTCCAGGGCATCAAAGCCTGCATCTCTAGATTGCTCACAAACACTAAGAAAGCAGCAAAACAAACACGGGATGGGGTTCCTAGAGAAGCCCCTTTACAAGCTGAACAAGCTATTGTCACTCATTACTCATCTTTTTTTGGGTCTCTGCTCAATATTCAGACGCATTCATGCACAGGCACACACACATACCCATACGCACATACACACACGTTTACTCACACACACACACACACACACACATACACAGGCTCAATCACGCACGCACACACACACACACACACACACACACACACACACTCACACACACACACACACACACACACACACACACACAGATACTAGCACATCCACCCCTAACACAAGAGCACACAAGGAACATTACGCATTGTAGAGCTAAAAAACTTGATTGCAACTTGAATTATATTGTACACCGCACATTGTCTGTAGTAAACTCAAATGCTTAGAAACCTTTTTTTCACTTTCAATCACGTTATTTATATAATTGAGAATGCTCTACTGGCAAAGACAATGAATAAATAATGAATCACAAAAATGATTCATAATTTCATATGTTGCTGTTTTTTATTTAAATGGAATGTAGTGTCTTACACACACACACACACACGCAAGCACACACATACATACATACATACGTGTACACACACATAGACACACACACTACACACACACACACACACACACACACACACACACACACACACACACACACACACACACACACACACACACATACACAAGTGAGTAGGGACTACTAGAAAGTTGTGCCTGTGTGTGAGTGTGTCTGGGCTTCCTCTTGTGATATTATATTCAGATGCATAGCTTCCTAATTGAGAAGTCAATGCTAACTATAATATTACGGCATAGATAGTGACAATGCTATCATACGAACCATGTGTCTTTTTAATTAGCCCCACACCTCCTATAGCCCCAGTGTGTACATCTGCCAACATTATGGGTCTTCAGCTAGCCACACATAACAGTGAGCCTATGCGCAATCAGTCTGAATTAAATAATAAAGCTCCACAGGCTTTCAGCTCATAATGGGATTTTCTTGAATGCCCGTTGTATGGTTCTCTACCCAATGCTCAAACTTAGTTAGTTTCCTCCTAAATTGAAAAATCACTATATTCCTCGGTAAAAAAATGGCTGCCAACCTGTGGGCTCCTAGGCTGGCAATGGTTAATTCTCATTGGATGAATCAGACTATAATTAAATGAGCGTTAATTAAGATGAAGTTTCCCCAAACACACCATTACTACTCGATAATACGGGCGTAATCACAGCTCATAGAAACATATTCTGCTGTGCAAAGCTGATATCATGTGGATGGTCGTGCCTGTCTAATCCCCTTTCATTAAAAATGTTTCACAATGCTAGGACGATCGTAGCCGAGGTAAAGTGTGAAGCTAATCAGTGAACTGTTGTTCCATTGTTTTCATCGTCCGCGGGGAATTGTCGCCGTTGTCTTAGCGAGTTCACGGCGCCGGCTAACTGCACCGTGATGTCTGAATGAGGAACTTACTGTAACACAAAGTTTTCCTCCCAAATGAACGTCACTTCGGTGCGTTGTAAAAAACTAAATTATAATAAAAAAATCAACGCTCCCCCAGTTTAATCAAAGCTCGGTGAGTAATGTATGTGATCATTAGTTTTGTAGGAGCTGAGGAAACAACAGAGGACAGAAACAAACAGCCATACACTACAAGATGGGGTAGTCATTATTTTTGTCTGACTCGATTACAAACAAGAGAGAGAGAGAGAGAGAGAGAGAGAGAGAGAGAGAGAGAGAGAGGGGGGGGAGAGAGAAAAGGGAGGCAGAGAGAGAATTTGCACATTTGCAAACAAATTAACTTTGAAAGCATTATAAATGCCACTCATAAATCTCTGTCATATTTCATTATGACGCACGTCACAAACGGACACGCTCTGATTCCACACAGGACATCCCGCCGTATCTTAAGGTGTTAGTGTGTGTGTGTGTGTGTGTGTGTGTGTGTGTGTGTGTGTGTGTGTGTGTGTGTGTGTGTGTGTGTGTGTGTGTGTGTGTGTGTGTGGTGAATGTCTGTGTGTGTGTGTGTGTGTGTGTGTGTGTGTGTGTGTGTGTGTGTGTGTGTGTGTGTGTGTGTGTGTGCGTCCGTGCGTGCGTGCGTGCGTGCGTGTGTGCATGTATTGTACTCCAATGTGCTGCTGTTTAGCCATTTTCCCTGTTCCTTAACTCGGATAAATTACTCCCAGACGGTGGGTGTGACAACTGTTCATTTTCTTTTTCTTTTTTGTGCTTTGACCCCATTATTTTCCTTTCGACCAGGTGCCTCTTCTTTTGTGCGCGATCGCCGTGACCAGCGTCAAGCTGTTTGCTGGGTTTTATGCTGTGTCTTTGTTCTGTCTTGGCTTGAGGTGTGTTCATGCAGTACCTCTGTGGTTTTGGTCCCCGAAGACTACCGTTTACGAATATTTAAGTAGCCCCGAGAGGATGTTGGTTTTCAGACAGAGATCGGGCAATTCATTCAAGTACAATTTCACTGGCTCTTTCGGATTTACAAAGACGTGTACATTTCGAGATATTATAACCCCCCCACACACACGCACATTTCTATATCCATTCATATGAATATTAAATCGGTAGCTGTTGCTTGCCTAAATCCCCCTGCTTTTCCATGCTGTAAAACAAACAAGCTGGAAGACGATGCACAATTGAGCCTTGAGATTAAATTCAGTGCAAAATGAGCATCTGAATTTTCATGACCTAATTACGCTTTAAAGTCGATGCTCCTTGCCAGAATAATATCTTGTGTCATTAAAACACTCTATTATAAGGCCGCTTGTAATTACATCACAATTTATTCTTCTTTATTGTGCCATGCTATAATTAATGCCTTTTTGGAACAAATTATTGTATTTAATTCTGCACTGCCCCCCTATTTGCATACAGATTACGGTTAAATGAATGCTGCTTGTTTGCGGAAAAAACCCTAATGAAGGTCATTACTTATACATTATGCAATCAGTAAGGTTCTTAATAACCTATGCCTATCAATAGTGTAACATAAGAGTGATGTAAGAGGGCTAAGCGTTTTATTCAGGCAGGCCTTTTCCAAACCTTTTTACACTGCATGTCTAAACTGACTCCTAAGGAAATCTACGACGACGTGCTGTGCTCTTGTGCCGTCCATCTTTCAATCGAAGTGTGATTCAGAGATGGACGTGATCAACAGTTTTAACTCGATCGGGAACAAATATCAGGTAGGCAAGACTCTGTTCCCTTAAGTTTCACTACGATGTTTTTGTGGTCAACAGACACTTTAGTCTTACTTCAAACTTTTATTTCACTGTTGAACGGTGGTCTGACACTTTAGTCTCACTGCTATGCATTCAGTGATCAACAGTAACTTCAGTCTCACTGGAATTTGTTCAGTGGTCCACACACATTTGAGTCTCACTGGAATGTGTTCAGCGGACAACAGTCACTTAAATATAGTATTTTCTGCTATTGTGCTACCTATTCTGCCGTAAAAATAACTTTCTTCGCAAATAAATGATTGCCATCGCTAGATGCATGCTGGACGTCAATGTTGTATAGACATTAGACACATTATATGGTGGCTGTGTTGGGTCTACAACTTTTTGTTGTTGTGCAAACAGAGTTAGTTGATACACAAGCTGCTAACAGACAGTATGAAAAAATAGTTGTGTCATGGTAATCTTTTGCTGTCAGTACATTAAGAAGCATGCATTCATAATCCTGCTGACATAAGCAATACTGAATAAAATTGCTTTTTCAAAGAGAGAATACAGTTGAGAAGTGCTAGGCTACAAAAACTCATCCCAAATAATTGAAGAAAATATAATATTTTCATTATCATAAATTATGCACATTGTGCAGGTTGTGGGAATCATAATCGCCACCACCAGTTTTGTGATTAACGCAACATCATGTTTCCAGGAAATTCCTAAACGATCGACACCTCTTGCTTGAGTTTGGAGTTCTGCACAGCACACTTCCAACATTGGGTTTCATTGCTTTACTTTTTAGTCGAAATGTTGGTTTCCTCCTTTGTCAATCTCATCTTTTTATCTTTAAATGTTTCTACAAGAATGAAGTCTTCATTGCAAAAATATGCCCCATAGGACACGTTGTTTGATTGTTTGTTTGTCACCCTCGTTCTGGTAGTCAAAGTGTGGACTTTGCTGCCAGATGTGCCTGCCAGATGCTGAGCCAGCAGTTCTCTGGATTCCCTGCAGTTCCTCAAGCGAGTGACCTTTCATCACAAGCAACCTATTGGATTGTCCTTTTTCCAACGAGTTTCACTCCGTTTCCATGATATTCCCTTTATCCCAGCGGTTGTTATTTTATGCTTTGTTTCCGCTTTGTGTTAATTTACAAATATAACTGTTGGTCCGGATCGAGAAAGATAATGAGTTTTAAGACTAATTATGTTCTTAAAATTATCACAGCATAGTTTTTCTCTTTTAGTATTAATACAAATCGACAGAGATTTTTAACACTGAAAGTTTATGATAAGCTCAATTGAAGCAGAAATACAGGTTTGGAGCCACTCGTAATTTAAAAATCCTCTCCAAAATTTGGGGAGGAATAACTGACTGCAGTAACTGAGGATAACTGACTGCAGTAATTGAAGATTAATGACCTCCACACATGTGGTGGCTGTCAGGCTGTTTATTTTGCCACAGGCCTACCAAAACGATCCTGATGCTCATGTTGTTATCATTAAAACGGTCGTATTAAATATTGAAAAATGGCTTGGGTCTCATGGGGATTTCATTCTCAAAATACAAAGAACAGCAGGGGCTGGCCAGTAGATGGGTGCTAGGGCACAAACCCACCATTCACCACGACCAAGAAGAAGAAGCGCTGTGTTGAATAAGACGTAAAAATTGAAAAGCACTTTCAAATATATCTATATATTTTTTCAATAGGATCAATATTATATTTAGTGAGTAAAATGTATAATCTGCAACAAAATGTAGATTCCAAAGCGTTGTCTAAAGTGAGCGATAAGTCACGTATTTTTTAGCCTGGGCTCAATGATCTTTGCTCATTGACTCTCGTTATACACGACAAGAGATAGGATCTGCAACTTTACAGCAGTGGAATGCTGATGAGTTGCACGCTTTCCACCACTGGGCGGAGAGCTGGGGTCTTGTGGTACATCTGGCTAAAATGCACCCTGATGAGTGGTTTAGCATAGGATTCGGAGGAGCCTCATGCAGCATACGGATAGTGTCATTAAGCAGCCGGAAAAAACATCTCCATCACTGAAAGTGTAAGGTAACCCCATGTTTCAGCTGGAATACTAACGCGGAAATATTTTTTTAAAAGCATTATGGGCTTAGAGTTCTAGGCAGGATCCCCATGGTTATGCCCAACGGCAACTTTGTGAGAGTGTAGACTCATGGCAGTGCCACATTGCGACTGCATTAACACTACCTCGGAGGCGGCCATCAACAGTGTGGAGCCCAAATGGTGCTCCAAAAGTCCACACACACCCCGCCTGGTGTCTTTTATTACGGTCTGACTTTAGAAGCAGTGACAACATTTTCCCAGTTTGCACCTTGCAGCTGCTGGCATAAACCACTCCCTCAACCCACCAAGTGGCCTGGAGCCGCCACTGACACAGCCTACACTGCTTCTTTAGTTTGGTTAGTATCTTAGTGGCTAGTTCTAGTGGCTAGAATTTAGCCTGGTGCGAGGCTGTCATTCAAGTTCCGCCCTACCGACTATGGATTGTTGAGGCTCCATTGGAGGTATATCTACAGCCTCACAGCATTTGTGGGAAGGGTGGGAAGAAGTCCCCAATGGGTGACATCACGGATAATGCTTCCATACTTTTCACAATCTACGTTTGACTCAGAGGGAAAAAGAGAACTCTAAATCTAAATGATCTACCTCTTCTGAACAGGAGACGATGGAGAACCGTCTAGAGAAAAAGAAGATCGGCCTGCATGATAGAAGTCGCATACATTTCTAAGAAAAGCAGAATAGTAGCGAGAGAATCTGCAATCATCAGATTTTGACGCTGTAGGCACTCCACTTTTCCATGTTGAATTGAGGGACAGATGATTTAATGCTTTAATTTCATACCCACTGACTAAGAGAAGCCTCTTAGGAAAACAATCACTGCGGGAAGCTCTATTATGACGCCGCTGCGGCCATTAAAAGATTGTTTTGTTCTGTTCAAGTCGGAATTTGTTCCTGATATGGCTGTTGCCTTTGCAATTATTTCAGCGAGAGCCGGTTGCATTTTCAAACTTTTGAAAGAGTTTGAAAGCTTTCTGGCCTCTTGCTATTTGGAATATATCGCATAAAAAATATGGAATCTCAAGATTAGCATATGTCTATATTATATTATTAACCAGAAAGCTCTATTCTCTTGCTGTTTTGCACGCACACACACACACACACACACACACACACACACACTCACACACACACACACACACATACACACACACACACACACACACACAGGCAAACACTTACACACGCATGAGAACACACACACACACACACACACACACACACACACACACACACACACACACACACATATACCCATACACCCACGCAAACACACACCTTACCCATGGGTGTGGGAGCCCCTATGGTGCCTCATCATGTCCTACCATACTCCTCTAGGCCTCCGGGGGCTCTCCCTGGGATGACACACGGAGCACTCCTCTGAGGGGAGGAGAAGCTAGTAATGCAATGAGAAGGTCCATAAGAGGGCCCAGGGATATAAAGTGTCTGGAGAAGTGAACCTAATTCTGCACTGATGAAAATGAACAGCCCTGGCTCCCTTCCCCTCCTCTCCTTCTTCCATCCCTCTCTCATCGTCGTGCCCTCCATGCCTCCGTCTTTCTCCCTCCCTCCCTGCCTCTGCCTTTATTCCTCCCGTCTCTCCCTCTATGCCATCGTCCTGTCCTCTTTTCCTCCATCTCCCTCTCTCTTCCTCCCTCCCCGCTTACACCCTCCCTCTGACTTTCCTCCTCCACTCTCTCTCTCTGACTCTCCCTCTCTCTACGTCTTCCCTTCCTTCGCTTCCTCTCCTTTGCTCCTCACTTCTATCCATCCTCCATCTCACACCCAAATCTCTTACCTCCATCTTTTGCCTGCTCCGACCAGTTCCTAATTCTCCTTATTCCTCTCTCTCTCTAACTCTCTCTTTCTTCCTCTCTCTCTCTCTCTCTCTCCCTCTCTCCCTCCTTCCATTTCCTTTTCTAACACGCCTCCCTGCCTGACACCGCCGTGCGGCAGCATCATGTTTGTGTCCCTCCGACAGCTACCCCCCGCTCATTCAGTTTATCTCCTGAGCCATTTGCATGCAAAACCTTTTCCCCGGTGTAGTCTCTCCCCTCTGCAGTCACATGACCCCCACCACCACCCTCCCCATCCCCTACTGTTCAACCACCTGGGGGCAAGGGGAGGGGAAGGAATAAAACAAGACCTGAAAAGGAATCGATAAATGTTTCATCAGATTTGAAAAGACGGCGTTAGCCTTTGTTTTATGCGAGGGTGCCGTGCCACACTCTCAGGGTGGCCAAGTCCTTGGGTTTTAAAAGAAAAGCTTTATGGTGCTGTAAACATAGCCCAATTCTCTTTTCCATTTCAACCACATAAAGATAAGACACATCAGTAAATCTCATGTCCCTTCCTCTCCCTTCACAGTGTCTATATCCACCCCCCCCCCCCCCTCCCAGTCTCCCTCCCTCTCGCACTGTCTCCCTCCCCCTCATACTGTCTCCATAATACATGTATTTTTGAATAAAATACATGTATAATGTGCAACAGATGCTTCCATGGAAACCAAAGCCAGGCCAGGGTTTTTGGGACAGTTATGATAGCAGAGTGGCAGGTCTGGATTCGATCCTCCCTCCCCTTTCCTCCCCCATCCTCCCCCATCCTCCCCCGTCTGTTGCATGAAAGGTCTCCCTGGCCAGACAGGGTGCAGAGTGGTGAGATAACAGGTGCTGGGGGTCTCAGGGTCGAGGTTGGGTTGTTGAAAGCGCCACATCCCCCACGAGGCCTCATCTCATCCTTACTTCCTCAGTGTGTCATCCAATCAGAACACTGCGGTACTTCCTGCTGCCAGTATGTTGCTTGTCTTCTGACTATTTGTTATGCCATGATATTAGCAAAGATACATCCTAAACATCAAGGCCACGCACTCGGGCGCTACGAGGTCATGCCACCTCATAACTCTGGGATGACCAGGTAAATCAGTCTCTCTTTTTTGAGGATGTTCATTTTGTGTTTTTTGTGATGTGACGCCACATCACACGGTTTTCGTCCAACGACACTCCAACAGAGTCGTCCTATTTACCGCCTGGCGCTTTGACGGTGACGGATCGCCACCGGACCCTCCCTCCCTCACCGCTACGCCGTCATCTGACCAGCTGGAGCTGCCAGATGTGTCGTGGGACTCCCGAGGAAAGAGGGCTGAGCGATGGACTGCTGCTCCGATTCATAAGCAGAGCGATTGACTGCGGCTTGGATTCGTAAGCCACGTGATTGACTGCTGTTGGCACAATAGCTGCCAGCGGGCGCAAGTGGTGTCTGACAAACGACGCGGTGCCGGCTTCTGACGGGCGGTGGTGGCGGCGGGGGAAATTACCTCGGCTCTCTGCGGTGGTGACGGCGGCAACGGCGGGTGCCTCACAATCAGTCCACACCCCCATGTCTTCCGCGCTGCCTTCTTTTTTACTGCCACACTCAATCATTGCCAAATAGATAACGCAGACAAAGGTCTGCTGGAAGGTAGTATGTGTAAATGTGCATATGAGTGCGGGGCTTATTAAGGCCATCACTTGCAGCATAAAACCGTCTGGGACATTTCACGGGGCTAAGGAGCCCTTGTTGCCATAGCGCTGTCTCTTCCCACCGTCGCTTCTTTTCTTTATGGGCTACCTAATATAATCAGGACAGCTAATAACACCCCGGCCTGAGTGTGAGAGTCCATAAAAGCTGTAAATCGAATCAGATTAATTTTGAGTGAATATAAATGAGAAGGTCTTGTCCGTCATCATTCTTGTTTTTCTATATTCATTCATTGACGCAGGAAAAATAAATTCAGAGTCTAGCCTTATTAGCTAGATGTATGCCGGCCGTCGCGGGTGTGGAGGAACACATTGCGCTACATTAAAGCCAATTCAACAGAAAGGTTCTGAGTAAGAAGGGGTTGCATTAAAGCTTTACCCCTATGGGCCAATGTTGTTCAGCTATACCTGCTTAGCTTCAAAATGAATGTCACGCTTCGTAAAAGCATCAGCCATTTAGGAATCACATTTTCCCCACAGTTATGAAATGTGTGATGCGCTTGCCTGCTTGGTGTTATAATCCAGACCCCCTTGTGAGGCCTGAAACATTAGGCTGCTCTCAAACTTGCCTGCAGTCGTATTTATCTGTCGTTAGCTCCAAGCAGACGCTCTACCCTCAGAGGTTATAAGTTGACTGCTCATGCTGCCAGACAGCAGGCAGATATCCTCCCAATGTAGCTCAGTCCTCGCAATAGAGTGACAAATTTCAGGTAAAGACAGAAGAACTGTACCTTTATTTGCTGCCTCAGTGTTTTGGCGCGACGTTTATCCTCTAGACCTGGCGTTTCCATCTCTGGAGTGTGGAGCAACATAGTGAGCAATCTGAAACCATTTTAGATACATTTAATATTCTATGTTAAACTTTTGGATTCCTCAACCTGGTCCCTTTTTTACGATAATTTGGGGTCTAAGGCAATATTTCGGAGCCTTTCATTTTAGGTATTCAACAAAAGTGTGATGAAGACCTTTCACGGACCACCTCATAGGCAAACTGTAAAAAAGATAGGATATGCATGAAATGGCTGAGCAGAGAGTGCCAGCGCCCCCTTTATCCACAACTATTACTGCAAGACACTGTTGGAAACAGTGGAAAGGATAAGCCAGCAACATTGCTTATGCTCCCAGTTTGTTTAATTAGCAAAGACCAATTAACACCAAACATTAATGTAACACATTAATAGAAAATTAATGATGGAATGCAAAATATAATAAGTATAATAAGTGACAATATATTTGAAGTATTAACATGCCATAATACTACAGTTATTGAAAAATACTTAAGATAGTCAAGCGATATTCAAGTCTACTGGGATACTTGGTTTGGTTTCTAGGTGACACAAAAAACACCTGGAAACCATTGAAACTGATGAAGCAGGCTGTAAAAAAATGAAAACTTAAAATGCTCAATTAAACCAAAGTGGTAACAGAATCAATTTGAGCGAATCAGGCTTGACATCCTGTTGTTTGGCCAGAATTTGATGTAGTTCCTGCCCTGCGTGGCTGATAAGGTTGCATAGCCCCGAAACACACTTATATTCTCCGTACTCGCTGCCTCCCAATAAAGGCCAATTTGGCAATTTCCACCAGAACCGGCACGGGAGCGCCACGGAAGCAAAACGGCTGTGTTCCGTACTGCAATCCCCACTGGAAGCGGCACGGACACGTTCCAACTGATGGCTCAACTCAAGACGTGCATAATTATAATAATTATTCATACAATATTATTCACGAGTTATATTCAAACCATATGTATTATTATATACATAATATATATATACCTTATAATCAACCATACACATAACCCATTAAATACGGTAGACCTATGATTTCTAGATGTCATGGCAACGTCCACTCGCGACACTGGGCTTGCGAGGCACTGACGCAGACTTTCATTTCTTCTTTGCCACTGATTAGCTATTGATACCATATAGATAGACTGTATAATATTACAATACCCTGTGAATTGCATAGGATCGATGTTAGCTCATGAATATTCATGAGCAAAGGCAAACTGATTGGCTGTAGTCGTGTTCTGACTGAGACACGGCAGCGAACCGGCAACTTTCAGAAATAGATGAGGCAAGTATCGTAAACGAAGTGACGGTTTGTGGACGGTTCTGTGCCGTGCCGGTGCCGTATCCAGTGGAATAGCCTACGTTGACTTTAATGGTTCTATTAGTTTCGGCGACCGGTTCGCTGCCGTGCCGCTCCCGTGCCGATTCCGGTGGAAATTGGCACCAACCAATCCTTTTGAGGTTGCAAATGCACTTCTCATTATGAACACACATAAAAAAACAAAAAGGCCGTTGTTCAAATCAAAGTGACATTTTGCTCCGACAAGGTCATCACAACCTTAAAAATAAAAAAAAGTCGGTTGGATTTATTTCTGTCCAGAGAACAATAAAATCTGTCTTATAGTCGGCGTGGCGAGGCTATGCAGAGCCTGGACACGCGGCGCCACGCTCCCTTGTTACACTCTGTGACTCTGCTTTATCCATCTGATCCGTGGTGTCTCCGTGAGCAGCGACCCGCGGAGGGGAGAGAGCACACATACAGCCTCCTGCCGATGCCACTGTCACTAACAACCACAACACACACACAGACACACACTCATGCTGATGCTACCATATTGCATGTCCATTACTTCATCCATGGCCCATTAAGGGAGGATCCCCTACTCTGCGTTCATAAGATAATGTATTTTAAGCCTTTGGGACTGTGACTGTGAGTAAAGCTATACAAATACAACTGATTTCCTTTGACACGTCCCTCCTACATGTGCATGATGTAGGCCTACAGAAATGAGAAACGGGCTCCTGGGGCAGCGGAGAGTGTAGCCTACGACGCTCCGATCTTACTGTAACGCGGGCGGAGCTAGGCGGTCATCGGCATCTCCAGATGGTCTGATAGCATTACACAGCTGGCTGCTTCGGTGGGACACACACCCCCACCTCTCCTCAAGCAGACTGAAGGGAGATCACTGTAATTGGCACGGGGACGTTACGATCATCCAGGCTTAGGTTATTCCAGCCAGACGGACTGTGGTACCAGCCCACTGTCACCGTCACGAATGTCGTCAGAGAGGGGCCACACTCTGCCGCTCCAGCTATAGATCCCCGGGCCCCTCTGTGAGTCCTCCGGCTGCACAGGGGGCCCGAGCTATGCAGCAAAAGCGCGCTTAAGGTTGTTTTAATGGGTTCCAACCGGGGTCGCCATGACTAACCAGCCTTGATGAGACATGTGTAGTTGTAATTATAGAACAAATAGGCATTGAACAGAGCCATTTTACTATTTGCATTTTAATTACACTCACAATCGTTTTTTGTGCTTATGCATTTATCCATCTGCGAGTTATTTTCTGGTCTTTGTGTTTGTTTCCCGGATAAGCTCTCTTAGGTGTGTAATTGTTTATCAAGGTGTTACGAAAGCGTCTGTCTGTGCGTGTGTACGTGCATGTACGCGCGCGAGCGTGTGTGTGTTAACTTGGGCAAATGGAGGAGGTGATAGAAAGCAATTTGTACACGTGTCTCCTTCATTAAACGGCCTGATGGGGAACTTTGTAAAGCAGGAACGTTGCTTCACATTCAGATGCATTTTTAATAGAGCTGAGTGTGTTTAAATGTGCTGCTGAAAATGTTGCTGTCACTTCCAATTCCACATTATCCTGTTCCCAAGTCCCAGAGCGTCCCACATAGGACTGTGTGCACAAGCATCGTCAATTATAAAGGTAGGGTTGTTTTAAATAGATGGTTTATTGTGTGTGTGTATGTGTGTGTGTGAGGAGGTGTGTGTGTGTGGTGTGTGTGTGTGTGTGTGTGTGTGAGTGTGTGTGCACATGTCCGTTTATGTGTGTGCCTGTGTGCCTTTGTGTATTTGTGTGTGTGTGTTTGTGTCTCTCTGTGTTGTCCACGTATACAGCGACTCTTATATTGTGCTCGAAGGCATAAGAATGTATCGCTTCCCAGTTGCCTTGGTCTTCCTCTGACTACACATTCCCGGAATGGTCATAGGGGAGGAATGCGTCCGGTCCTGAGGCCTGAGGGAATGTATACGTCTCCCTATCTTTCGAGCGTATAACTGTATATCTATCCCGCACCCTGAGGTAAAATGTGATGAATGAGATGACAGGGAGAGGCAAACAGAGCAAATTCTCTTAATGGCTAACCATGACGGCCATGAAAGATAGTGGATGCTAAGGAAGTGGCTTTTGTTCAGCAGAGTAGTGATGAACAGTGATTAAGTCCTCGTGGGGACATTGTGTCATCGGAGATATATTGCTTCAATATTTGTGTATAAAAAGTTTTATCACTGGTTATAGTCAAAGATTAACACAGCAGAAAGGGCAATCCCACCGTGGACTACAAACACTGTTTGTTCAACCATAAAGGAAGAATATGGACGTAGTGTCCATGAAGTCACCCCTTGGTTTACACACAACTGTACACAACAACACACAACTTAAGCTTTAGATTTCCCTTTATGTGTGCCGCCACTGCTTGACAGTTTTTGCATCCAGCAGCGGAAATTATCTATATTTGGTGCTCACAACACATGCACATACACGTACAAACACATAGACTGGTGTTTCGTGAACATTTTCTGGGATTTAATCTTTCATATTTGGTGAGCAAGTGAAAAATATATTCAAAGTAGTTGCTGTTGACTATATAATAGGCATATTTGCTTCATAATGTATTAATTGTTCCACATTGTGTCGGTTCTTGTTTCATTTAAATACCACATTTTTTATCAACTTGTATCATGAACATGACTCTTGGACTTCGTCTTCTGTGTGTGAAATATTTAACGTAACATAATTCGAATAATATTGCGTATGACTTTGTTTTAGGATTGTTCCGTAAATGTTTGGTTGGGGCTGTGGTCTAAGCCCCAACAACGTGGGAAACCACTAGCCAATGTCACATTGATTTCCATTATTTGGATGAAAAGCTCTCTCCCACATCATTAAAGCTGGCCAGGTAGGGATCCCTGGGAGTAGCCAGGACACGCTTTCCGCTAATGTTGGCCAACATTTAATCAATAAGCAATGGATTGTAATGGCTTAAATCTATTAACCGTTGGAGGTAAAAAAAGAAAGAGGCCCCAGATTTCCACTCGTGCTCTGCTTCAACTCAATTTACCAGTATGTAGAGAATCTCTCCCTCCGAAACACAACACTGGATGCTCTGTGCTTGATTAATCAAGTATTAAATGGGAATTATTTAAGCTAATGCTCCATTAGCAGCGGCTTGACACACTGCTCTCTCTCTCTCTCTCTCTCTCTCTTCTCTCCTCTTCTCTCTCTCTCTCTCTCTCTCTCTCTCTCTCTCTCCTCTCTCTCTCTCTCTCTCTCTCTCTCTCTCTCTCTCATGTCAATGGGTGCGGCAAACGATGTAGACCAATCCAGTAAAACTAAATAAACAACAAACACAAGCAGGTGAAACGGAAGAAAAGTTTAGGTAGTCTTATCCTTCAAACGCAAGTGAAGTTTAAATCAAGAAAGGGAAAGGTCCCTTGGTGCAGAGGCTTTGGGTAAAGGCTGGGCCCCGACGACCAAACACTTGTGCAGTGACAAGGGAGAGACCAATTTCTCTTGGCTCTTGGCCAGCTCCGTCATCATACCTTCTATGGTATCTGCTTGTACCTAGCGTAAGCTAGGGGATTCTACGGAGGAGATCCATCTCTTAACACACTTCCCAAGCTGTCAGGGCTTATTTTAGTCCTAACAAGATTTTTCTCTTCAAGTTTTGCTTTAACTAACCAGAACCACTAACCCTAACCCTTGCAAGGTAGATGCGAGGATTACATGAATAGGGGCGACAAAAAGCAAGGTCAAATGATTTCAAATAAAAACTTATCAAGGTTCTCGATGGTTTAAGTGATTCCATCTTCGCAAGGTAACTGATGAGGCTGTAAGAGAACAAAGGGAAGTAACGACCGGGTGCGGACATACCAATCCAACACAATATTCTTCCAAATGATGGCAGACAACGGATAAGCATCATCCATCAAGTGCGGTGAATGACCGCACGTCTCTCTTTCATTCCCACGTGGCCATCATCAGTCCCTACCCCTCCATTCCTCTCTCTCTCTCTTCCTTTGTCGTTCCCCTGATCACAGCCTTCCACCCATTTTCCTCTTGCTCTTCTTCTTGGTTTTCTATCCCACTATTTATGCATCTCTGTGTCGTCCTCCTCTTTGTCTCCGGTCCCGGCCTTAATGTGAATCAGATGTGGCAGCCTGGCGGAGCCTCCTGGTTCCAGGCGTGTGTCCCATGGCGTGTCCTGCCAGGCCCAGTGTGTGTCTCGGTCTGACGGACGTTGGCTGCGCTTCCTTCTGCAGAGAGAGAGAGGACACATGGACGCATTCACATGCATGCCTGCTTGAAGGTCTTCGGAGACAGGGATGGATAAGACACGCTCAGGGCAGAACATGAAATAACGATTGATATATGAGTTTGTATGAGATTATTTCAAGCATTCATCATGTCCACGGTACACAGTGTGTCCAGCTAAATTTTTAAAACAATCCGAAAATATTTGAAAAGGACGATGACTTTGTAGAGCTAGCTCGGTATCCGGGTGCTGGGAGACGACACATATGTACATTAAGACCAAAATACCATTAAACATTGGATTCATTGGATTCGATTTTAAGTGCTTTCTTCGGCAATCATTTTAGCTCGTAAAATGTTAAACCAAAGACACACTTCATCCATGTTATTAAAGGCTTGAATGAATTAAGGGAGAGGTGCTTTAACAGATTGAGAGAGAGAGAGAGAGAGAGAGAGAGAGAGAGAGAGAGAGAGAGAGAGAGAGAGAGAGAGAGAGAGAGAGGAGGAGCAAGAGCGAGGGCGTGAGAGAGAGAGGGAGAGAGAGAGAGAGAGAGAGAGAGAGGGAGGGAGCAAGAGCGAGGGCGTGAGAGAGACATTGTGACTTAGTGAAAGAAAGGTGCTGAGCGAGAGAATCGGAAGAGCAGTAGGCGCTTCCCTTTTAAGCAGAATCTAATTTCTCCTTTTTTAATCTCATCAGACCTATCTCTGCTTTATTATCCCATTAAAGGGATCTCTCCTCTCTCATCTCATCAAACTGATCTCTCCTTTCTAACCTCATGAAATGGATCTCTCCTTTGTGCTCCCATTAGACGGATCTCAACAGGCGAATCTCACCTTTCTCATCTCATTAAACTGATCTCTCCTTTCTAATCTCATGAAATGGATCTCTCCGTTCTAATCTCCTCAAACGGATCTCTCCTTTCTAATCTATAATGCGATGACAACACCTCGCCAGATGGGGCTGACGGGGACGATGGCGTTGCCGGATGTCCTGATGTTGCTGGAGTTGGTGCAGGAGCGCAATTAGCCACTGCTGTTGAATCAATCAGAGGCTGAGGACACTTCACACACTCATCGCACGTTAATATTATCATTTATTTTTCTAATGAGAAATAAGGGAGAGGTTGAGACGCGACGTCAGGCTTCCCCAGAGTCTCCTCCTCCTCCTCCTCGGATGCCATTTTGCATTTTCCTAACCGATTACGGCGGTTGATGGCAGAGGGAGATGGCTTTAAAATTGGAAGGTCTGACTGTGCCTGTTTTAGAGAGATAGCATGGAGCACTAGAAACCCATCTCACTGTTATCTGTGCACACACGCAGGCATGCACGCACACACACACACACACACACACACACACACACACAACACACACACACACACACACACACACCACACACACACACACACAGGCTAACACATATGCACATTTGTGTGTGTGACACACACATACACACACACTCATCAATACAGACACAAATTCACAAAAGCACACACATGCACACACATGAACACAAAAACACGGGTGGTCAAAGACGAATTGTATATGTTGAGGTCAGCGTTTCCCAAACAGTCAAAAGCCTTTCAATGTATAGTGTTAGGGTTATTTACCCAATTGAGGTGCAAATCTACACATTTAACCTCCAATCACATCTCTTACACATTTTGACAGAAGAAGTCAATAAATTAATAAACCCAAAGAAAATAGACGGGTTGGGAGCAATACTGTCGGTCCGGCAAGTTATTTGCAAGTGTGTCCAGGCAATGAACAGCGGTCATTTAGCAAAGACGCCCAGCTCCTAAATTGATTCAAAATGCTACGGCTGAGAGCACTCAATTATTGCCTCGGGAAGCAAATAGATTGGATACAGTATGTATGGTATGTCAACCTTCTGCGCGCTCCTTCACTACTACTATATCCCCAGCGCTGCACAAACTCATGGCCGTTTCCATAGCGACACGTGTTTTATACGTTGTGTCTGTAAGATCAAGATGGCCGATTCGCTGTTAGTTTTTCAGGTAATAACTATATTTTATGTTAATTCCCCCCCCCCCACGCTCCCAGACATTCTCTCCCCCTCGCCTCGTCCATCTCCTCCCTTCTCCCTCTCTCTCCATACCAGTCTCGCCCAGTTTGTTTCATGTCCACTTCAGTGGTGCATTGATTGTGACAAGGGGTTGAAGAGGAGCATCCAGCCCCATCCCAGAGGCTTTGTTGAGTGTGTTGTTGATGGAAAGGGTGGGTGTGTTGATGGAGGATGGTGGGTGTGTGGATGGAAGGGGTGGGTGTGTTGATGGAAGGGGGTGGGTGTGTTGATGGAAGGGGGTGGGTGTGTTGATGGAAGGGGGTGGGTGTGTTGATGGAAGGGGGTGGGTGTGTTGATGGAGGATGGTGGGTGTGTGGATGGAAGGGGGTGGGTGTGTGATGGAGGTGGACGGGTGTGTGGAGGAGGTTGGTTATAGGGTGGGTTTGTTGATGGAGTATAGGGTGGATATAGGGTGGGTGTGTTGACGGAGGATGGTGGGTGTGTTGATGGAGGATAGGGTGGGTGGGTTGATGGAGGATAAGCTGGATACAGGGTGGGTGTGTTGACGGAGGATGGCGGGTTGATGACGAGGGTGATGGAGTGTGTTTGGGCGACATGTGGCTCAGGAGGAAGAGCTGGTGACCGGATGGACAGGTTGCTAGTTCGATCCCCAGCTCCTCCTAGCTGAGGGTCGAGCCTGTCCCTGAGCAGACACCTAACCCTAACACGTTGAGCACACTACATGCGTCCGTCAACGGATGACCAAGGGCGTGTCGGACGTATAGGGGATCTCTGTAGACGTATACCGCAGCCAATCTAATCGCTTCCAGCTACAATGGCGATATGTGGATAAAAATACAAAAGATGACACAACCAACAGGTGGCTAAAAACAATCCTAACGGACCGATTTTTCCTGCTTCTTCCTGCTTGTTATTGCAAAATGGATCCAGGAAACACGTGGAGTGTATTTGCATAACCGCGATCTGATTGGCCGACGGATCCGCCGCTGCCTGAAACACATTCATTCCTCAACTTTTTGACGCAGGCCACTGAGCCTAATGGACGGACGGACCCACAATGCATTTTGCGAGCGCCCCATGCAAAGTCAATGTGATCCGTCGACGGACGGAGGTAGTGTGAACAAGGCCTAACTGCTCCCGACGGGCTGGCTGTCTCCTTACATGGTTGACTCCGCCGTCAGTGTGTGAATGTGCATGAATGGTTTAATGCAGGCAATATTGTGAAGCACTTTGAGTGGCCACTGGTTAGAAGAGCGCTACGTAAATGCAGTCCATTTACCATCATTGTGTTAATGGAGGCGGGTAGGGAGGAGGCTGGATATAGGGAGGGTGCTTCCTGGTCTGATCCGGCTGGCATGGTCATCTATATCATCACCAACAGGACAGTAAACCCAAACCCCATCGTCCCACAGCGCCATCTGGGGAAGAGAACATGCATTGTGATTGAGATTAATGGCTGACATTTGATAATAATTCTGTGTGTGGTAATCTGCTGAATGCTATACCACAGCAAGACACACATACACACACATACACACACACACTCAAACCCACACACACTGCCGATATATTTGGGTAGGTTGGATCTGCTTCAAGCACTTCTTGCAGATTAGTGTAGATGAAGAAAGCCAGCATGTCCCGGCCTGACGAAACTCTGGATTCTCTTGTTTTTGCAGGCATTTGAAATCAGAGGAGAAAAAAAATATGCGGGAAAAGTAAGTCAAGTAATCGGTGTGTTGGCGCAGGGGGGGGACGGGACGAACCAGTTTGGGTCTTAGAGGGGAAACCAATCTTGGCTCTAAGAAGGGGGGGGGGGAGGGGGGGGGTAGGACCCGTCTTGGGTCTGACGTGGGAGGGAAGGAGGGGTGAGGACCCCTCTTGGCTCTCAGAAGGGAGGGAAGGGAGGGAGAGGGGGGGGACCCATCCTGGGGCTCAGAAGCGGGGAGATGGGGGGGGGGGGTTGTGATTAACCATGGCAGATGTACGATGCCTCTAATGATTGGCACAACATCTGCCTGATATTCCACTTGTTACACGTTAACCTTCCCTTGACCTAGCCCCTGGCTTCCCCACCTCTGTGTTCCCATCCATCATGCTCCACCCCATGTATCCCTGCCATCCCACCCCCCCCCCCCCCCAACATTCCCAACACCCGCTGGTACCATCCTGACAGATCCATTTCATTTATTAACAGTATGGCGCCATCGCCGGCACGCCCGGGAAAGGTCAAACATTGACCTTTACTGTCTACGTAACAAATATCTTACACGCCACCAGACTGGCTCAGGGCAAATCGCTCTTTATCTGTGGGCTTGTTTGTAACGTGTCTTGTACCTAGGAACAAAGTGTGCGTGTGTGTGTGTGTGTGTGTGTGTGTGTGTGTGTGTGTGTGTGTGTGTGTGTGTGTGTGTGTGTGTGTGTGTGTGTCTGTGTGTGTGTGCGTGCGTGTGTGTGTGTATGTGTGTGTGTGTGTGTGTGTGTGTGTGTGTGTGTGTGTGTGTGTGTGTGTGTGTGTGTGTGTGCGTGAATGCGTGAGTGAGCGTTTGTATGTATGTGTGTGTGTGTGTGTGGCGTGTGTGTGTATGTGTGTGTTTGTCTGTGTGTCTGTGTGTGTGTGCGTGTGAGAATGTGCGTGTGTGTGCTTGCATGTCTCTGCGTGTGTGTCCCCTGCATGTGTGATTCTCCCCTCTGGCATAGCGAAGCGGGCAGCCTCATTATCATAGCCTTCCTTCTAGACCCAGATAAGGCTCAGCTCTATCTGACTGAAATGATGGGACCTGAGTGGGGTCCTAATGGCAAACGCGTTTGCCATGCTGGCCTGTAAGTGGATTTCCACTGCGATCTTGTGTTGGTTCATGGGAGTAGCCGTTGTTCTGGATGCACTCCATAGAGGATACCAATTGCATTATTCACGGCGGCCATGCTGGTAATGGCAGGGATGAATGATGGCCGCTGTTTCTCTTCCTGACGGAGAAGGTCGGGCAGAAGAGCTCTATACAATTAAAGCACAAACTTTTAGCGTTCTGGTGGGCCGAGGTCCACGGGTGCGAGGAAGCCTACCGGTGGGAGGGTCACTCACCGGTTCACCGTCCTTTTGAGGGTAGCGGGTTTTACATTTGACATTTGGAAGAAGCACAAGAAAATGTGTTTGTTGAGAAAGCATGACAAGGACAGGTCTCTTCAGATGGGGATTTTTCAGACAATTGATTATTGTGCGCATTTGAAAAGGACGTAGTCCAGTGCGCACACACACACACACACACACACACACACACACACACACACACACACACACACACACGGACATGGGCACAGACACACGAGCACACACAGACACACTCACACACACACACATAGACACACACCCACACACACACACACACACACATGCACACACACATACACACACACACACACACACACACCTGGTCATGAAATTGATTTGAATTGTCAAATAGATTAGATGGCATGTATCTATTATTCTGCTTCATTACATAATGTGCAGTGGAGAGTGACAGCTGCACTGGCGGTGAGGCGGACACAAACATTCAATGGCTGTACAACCCCCCTCCCCCCAAAACAAGGACCTCGTTATTCCTCCAGCAAAACCAGTTGTGATCGTACTTCATTTTTCAAATGGGGTGATTTGAATATTAAGCCAGTCATAAAGTGTTTAATATGTATTCAACAAGCAAGTCGAATTTCATTAAGCATGGAATACATTCTGTATAAGAAAAGGGGATAAAAAAGCAAAAGAAAATAGGGAATGTATAAAAACAATTATAGATAAGGTGACATGAAATAATGTTATCAGTCAACAATAACGTGTTTAGATCAGAGGAAGCTCCAGAAAATAATAAACCATACAAAAACTCTGCCACAGTTACCATGATGACAAACACAACATTATCTCATGTGTATAATTGTGGAGTTTATTTTTCGGCTAGGAGGGGAAGCGTGTGGGCTTGACTGAGAGCCACAACAACTTGGACGATGAAAATGACAAGGAAAGAATGTGTTTGTTTTTTGACATTTTGACAAAGCAATATCCCAAACATGTCTCCCAAGAGAGACATGTTTGGGATCACGCTCTCATGGTTCCCCCCATATAACAATAGTTTTCATTGGCAAGGTCATTGTGTAAACCCATTGGTTTTGGGAGACCATTACAGTCTCAAAGGGCTTAACAGGCCAAATATTCATGACACCCCCCCTGACCCCCCCACAAGGGCAAGAAATATCTCCCTTAATCAGCTAGGAAGAAATCTTGAGAAGAAACGCTGAGTGGGTGATCCCTCCTTTCAGGGATGGTCAGGAGTGCAGTGGGTGCCAGAAATTACATACTGTACATACATACAGGCAAAACATATTCAATTTATGATGGGATACTTGCCGGTTAACCATGAGAAGAGTCGAGACATCCAGTCGCAGTCACCGTGTGTCAATCACGGCTCAGTGTTGAGGCTTAGCACCTCTAATGAGTAGGCCCCATCACGCAAATTCACCGATCAAAAGCCACCAAACTCCGACTAAGTGTGGATAAAGAGATGGAAAAGCAACATTTTTGGGATGAATGGAATGCATTTATCAATGGTATGCTTCTGCTTCTGCCACTTAAAGTGCTTCAGCGGGAGCCCTGCTATGCTTTTGCAGAACTCAGGGGGGAGAAGGCACACAGTCTTGGCCTCATCCAAAAACTGAAAGAGCAGATTCACGCCTTGTTTCCTGATTTTTTTACCATATTCTACTGAAGAGAAACTAATTTGCGGATGTGGATGAAGCGTTCAGAAGGGGATTTTAATAAGTGTATTCCCCAGTGGCCAGACTACAAGGCGATGATTGACACTTTTTTTTACAGTTAACTGGACAGGGCTGTTAATATTAGGGGGGTTTTGATTAGATTTAGGGGGGAGTAAGTGGTTAGGGTCAAGGGGGGTTAGGGTCTGTATGGTAAGGTTTATTGAAAGGTTCTCATGCCCACACTTTCAGAATAACTGGCGGCAGAGTTTCCAAGGAAACAATCAGGAGGATGCAAAAAATAGAACCAAAACACAATAGCACACAGTGGGAGGCAAAGTAAGCACAGTCTGTCCACACCACGCGTCATCCTGTCCCATATCAGCGTCGACATACCTCCCACCTCTGCCAAGTAGCTGCCAAGTCAAGAGATATAAACCAGATGTTCCTTTATGAAATAAAAACCCCTCCCGTTCAAAAACATGCTGTTGTGTATTCCGCTACAAAACGAGCCAGCGCGTCTCCCTCCACGAGTCCCAGACAACTGTTCTTGCAGCCCACCCTAGACACTGTTTCAAAGCCAAGTGCCCCCTCCTGTGAACTCCTGACAACGGCCTTGACGACTTGAGCTGTGTCAACCCCACCGAGGGAGGTAGCCGTCTGGGGGGGCCGGGGGCTGGGCCGCGGGGGGGGGGGGGGCGCGCTGTGGGGTGCTTTATCCTGTTACAGAAATCTATTGATTTATGGAGTTCATAATCTGTGGTGGCACAGAAGGGGGTTGAGGTGAGGCGGGGCTGAGGGGGGTAGATGTGGCTCATCTCGCCTCACTGAGACGCACACTTTAATGAAGTCATTTATCTCTGATCTAGGGCTCTACCCATCCCGCTCTCTGTCAGTGTGCACACGCCGACACACACACACACACACGCGCGCGCGCGAACACGCACGGCAACAGACACACCTGAACTCAGACGCAAACACACACACATACACGCGAAAAAACGCATGCCAACACACACACACACACTGAACACGCACGCAAAGACACACACACACACACTCATACCTGAACATACGCTAGTGTGTGTGTGTGTGTGTGAGTGTGACACAAAGGCATACACACAGGCGCACACATTTCTTTTACACACAAGCACACAAATATGATAACAAACACTGATGCAACCACACGTGATCACCTGCTTTTCTGTGCCGTTCTATTCTCTCGCCCTCGCGGTTACCCCGTTTATCAGGAGACATTTTGGACGAGGATAAGACCAAGGTCAGCTGTTGCACACTGCACGGTGGCTTATAGTCCATTCAAAGTAACCACAACCACCATTTCAACTTTAAGTGGTTTATATTTTTAAAAGAGCAATAGGAAACCCCATCCATTTATTATATGATCGTGAGTGAGAAAAGAGTCTCACAGATTCACAGCATTCTCTCACTGTGATGTGTTAAGATTTAGTCCGAGCCTATGAACCCTATGAACCCTCCTCCCACAGTGAAATTCCCCTCACCATGTATTTTTTGTTCTAATAGGTAGGAATGCACACACAGCGGCAATGTATCTGGGTCATCTCCTCTTTGTCCTTTAACAAATTTTCCATTACACAATCTCTTGGTCTAGCGCCTCTAGCAAAGAAAAAAAAATCAATCATTTTTTGTATAACAATTATAAATAGCTAAATAAATAATGTAAAAGAAAATATGCAGGTACACACACGCACAGTTGTGTGCAGAAGAAAGCGGATGACTGGAGTAAACCTTGCAGACATATCGTGTAAAACCCCTGGTACTGCATGAATAATGCATGTCACTCCCTGGCTGCTTCGCTTTATGACCTATAGCCACAATAATTATGCAGATCGGGAAGGTGGGGGGGAGAAAATAAATAATCAAAGGTAATAAATGTTCACCTGGGCGCGAACGACTAAGTGCACATTTATCAGTCGGAGGGGGACCAAAGAGAAGGCAGTGTTACGCCGTTTGTCTTCGATTAGTGAGTTTTACTTTATTTATTTTTTTTCCGTAACCAAGAGGGATTGAGCCGAATTAAAACAGTAATACGGCGGCCATTGTCTGTCATTTCAAATGTAATTATGTGGTGCCCTGCGGCCAGCGTGATGATGGGGATCTGGAGCTTATGGATTAGCCATCCTGCTAATAGTTAGCGCTGAATGCCTGTATTGTTGTTCTCCAGCTCAGCGCACTTACATGCAGCTACACACGCGTATACGTAGATTCTCACACACACATGGAACTCATAAACACACACACGCACATACATGCACACACACACACACGCATTTCTGCACACATCTAAATACATATATATATATATATATACATATATATATATATATATGAAAATCCTTCAAAAAAAAAGTGTTCCTCTTTAATTTCTTGCTATGACTCAGCAATGCGTTACAACTCTGTCGCAAAGCCGTATTGCATTATCCTCGCCGCTTCCAGTCCGAGCCAATGAATGTCAGATTATTTAACATGATACATCGGTGTCCTATTCTTCTTATCAGCTGCTACGCACTGCACGACTTAATAGCTATTTGGAATCCAAAAAAGTTTGAAAACATTCAACGATTTGATGTGGAACATAATGACTTTTGGAAACCACAGACACAATACGAAGAAGAGCGATTTTATTGTATGTTTTTTCAGTCACAGGCACTGGTCCATAATCTCAAAAAATATATATCTTATTGCTGTCCTTCCTCTACCCTTGTATCCTCTATCGGAGGGTAGAGTCCATTCTTTAATTTATTCCCACTCTCGCTTTCTTCCGACCTACCATCTGACTTATAATAGCTTCCAAGACCTGTGCTGTGCAGGAAGCCATGAGGCTAGACCCCTTGAAGCAAGTACGCACTGTTGCTCTAATACACTCAGCGGGGGGGGGGGGGGGGGGGGGGGGGGGGGGGGGGGGGGGGGGGGGGGGGGGGGGGGGGGGGGGGGGGTCCTCTTACTCGTTGGCGCCAGGCCACAACAAGGGATCTGGGGTCTTAGCGTTTGAAGATATCCCTGTTTACAACTGGCTCTATTGACCATGTTCCTGCCTGGTGCTCACATCATGAATACTAGCCAGGGCAAATGGGAAGCTTGCTTACGGCGTGTGTCAATTTGTGCTGTCTAATGGGTGTGCACCTGCAAACGTTGTGCACACGCCTGAATGTGCATGTATGTTCATGTGCGCATCACAGTGGGACGGTAGAGCTAGTGGGATGTGTTGCCTGGATTGGTATCAGGGGAATAGATATGTACATGATGTCTCTGGAAGATGTGCATGTTTCTCTATTAACATTTAATGCTCTGACAGTTACAATCTACTGCTGCATAAAAGACTTCTCACAAAGTAAACGCTTTGTGAAAGGGAAAAGTATGGAACATGAAAAGGCAAAGTCGAGAGGTTTGAGGCTGCTACTTTTTTTAATTCGGCAATGATTAGTAACACGAGAAACACAAAGCGACTCGCAAAATGACACAAAGCAAGCCGCTTCAGGCAGGATAGCATTGAGCGGTGCCAAATGAAAGAAAATCATGAAAGATAGAAACAAACTCTCCTGGAATGCTGCCTCGCACTAAATAACAAAAGCAAAAGGCAATATGTGGAGTACACCCTTATTGGCACAAACCTAATGTACTAAAGAGAGAGGGAACCTGCTTTATCTGTGAAGTATCTTACCAAGTTATTAGCCCATTAACGGATTTACACACTTATTTTGAGTGTGTTTTTTGAGCGTATCTATTTGATTGTGCGGTAAAATCCTTATCAATGGCACATTAGTTTCACACTATGCTGCTGTGTGCATTGAGATGAAGCAGCTTTGGATCAAATCTGAACTGTCGTCCTTTGTAGCCAAATGTCACCCACCGCTCATGGCCGATGTGAAATATTTTGGATCAGTGTGCATGTGGTCTGCATCATTTGGCCAACACTGGTTGTCTTTTTTGCACTCAAATGTATTTATATCTCCATTTATCATTATTATATTCTGATACGACTTCACAGACCCACATTCTTACCCTGCCTCACAAAGGCACGCACTGCAGGAAGCTTCAGTCTAGAATGACTAGCAGTTTGATAGATGCCAATATCATAGTGAATAAACAATGTTTTATTGAAAGAAGACAAAAGACCAAAATGAAAAGCAAACAACCACGAAAATTGCAATATTGCTTAGGATAATAACAAATTGACAAATGTATCAAATAATAATTACATGAAAGCAATATGCCACAAACAATCTGGATATGCAATTCTAGGCCCCTGGATTCTGGCATGAGCGTTGTTTCAACCGACTTATGGGAAGGACGCCCAAGTAACGTATCGTATTCGACAGGCAGAGAGAGGAACAACAAAAAAAAGACAGGAGACATGGTGCGTGTAAAAATACTTAACTATTCTCCTGACTCCTAATGCTATATTCAGCTTCCCTGAGCACTTACAGGAGAAGAAATCTAATTTACCTGTCAAAATATTATATTATCAAGTGGGCATAGCACAATAACTCGACTGTCTCAGTTGAAGTTTAATGCTTCTAATTGGGATTGTTTTTTTTTCTTTAGATCGACAACTCTAACTTTCCACACTAGTACCACTATTAATGCCACTTGCTCGACCTGATAATTCTTCCTTTGAATTGCTGGCTGTAAAGCTCTGTGGTCCTTCATTAAACATTATTGCTGCTCTGTGCGGAACCACTCAAGTCATCAAATATTTTCATCACTGAAATCTTTTAACCACCTTTAGTGCAACAGCGTCTAATGTCATCCTAATGCAGGATTTTAAGGTTCATTTTCATAACACTGACATCATTTTATAAAGATTTTAAAGCAACAATACTGGGATTTTATCTAACACAATATGTCAATCTTATAGCCCACAACAAGGGCAATATCCCTTACTTTGGCTCTTGTGGACCGCAACAATGACAATTTATCTTCGAACTTGATACTCACTATAAGAACACTCTCAATAGCTTAGACTATTTTGCCAATATCATCAGTACAGGTGAAGGGAATACTAAACAGCTTATTTCTAAAGGGAGAAAGTTACTCACACCCTGAAACCAGTGTTCAAATAACATTTGTGATGAACAATGCCCTGCACTTTTGAAACTCTTTAAATCCCAAATTAGTACATTTCATGAGCAGCTGGCATCTGCTAACATCATCATGCAGGCTGGCTTTCCATCAGCAAGTGCCATGAAACTGTCTGCATCCACTGTTTAATGTGATTTCAGTCTTCCAACTGAAAATTACAATTTGTTAATTTACTACTAAATCCAATTCATCCACATGGATCAACTAGATCCAATCCCCACAACCCTAGTTAAAGTATGCTTACCATCCATCATCTTTCTGAAAACCACCATTATCATCTGCCCTCTGTCTGTTGGTGCAGTCTCCCCTTCACTGAATGTTGCCATAATCAGATGAAATCTGTCTCTTTGGTCATTGGGATCTTGCATGGATTAGATCCCAATGACCAAACAACTAGTGGCCTATTTGTAATATGCCATTCATCTCGAAAGCCTTGAGAGTGTAGTTGCATCTCAACATCAGATCAACTTTGAACAATTCCAATCTGGCTTTCACCCCAACATATCACAGAAACAGCCCTGGTAAAGGTCATCATATCCTTCTCTGTGCAGCTGATTCAAGTTTACTTTCTATCCTCATCCTCCTTAACCTGACCGCCCCTTTTTGACTTTGTATCCCATCTGCTCCTCATGGATCATCTGGCTAGCATAGAAGTTGGTGGGGACTGTGTATGGGTGAATTGTCTCCTACTTTGCAGACAGGCACATTCTGTGCACATTCAGAATTAATGGTCAGAAAGATCACCGTGGAGTTCCACAGGGTTCTGTGTTGGGGGCACTCCTGTTTATGATGTTCATCCTCCCTCTTGGCAACATCCTCTGCCACTATAGCATTGAGTTTCACTTTAATGCTGATGACACACAGCTTTATGCGTTAGAAGTTCACTTCCCCTCTCCCTTCCAGGGCCCTGTCTCCATGATGTACAGATATGGTTGACGTACAACTACCTACAATTCAACAGTGGTAAAACTGAGGAAGCCCACATTGGCTCTAAATCTGCTCTAAAACGCATATTATTTCACTCCGAGCTACCATAAGCTGCCATACCTGTCTCCACACAGGTTACAAGCCTTTCTGTTATTCCTGGACCGAACACTTTCTTTCTCCAGTCATATAAGCAATGTCTCCCTGATTGCCAATCTGGAAAACAACACTACACAGAAAACTCAGTCCACGCTTTGGTCACATTGACTACTGCAATGAAATCCGATTAGGCATCCCGACCGAGTTATTCAACTTATTCAACTCCTCCAGAGCTTTGCAGCACAGATTATTACACGCTCACAGTCCACTGAACATGTCACTCCCCTGCTGATTCAATCACACCGGCTCCCTGTGTCACAACGGATAAACTATCAAATCGTATTATTGCAATTTCAAGCCCTGCATAATCTATCCCCTGTTTACATCACAGATCTCCTTCAAACCTACACTACGTTAGGCTCTATGCGGTCTTCATCAGCAGGTCCACTGGCACTTCCAGCCATCCACCTCAGCACAATGGGTGCCAGGGCCTTCCTCATGTGGCACACCCAAACTTTGTACCTCCCTTCCCCCTCTCCTCCACGTACTGGACTCCATTACCGAATTCAAACTGCAACTATTCCATAATATCAATGTATTGGGTACTGATATTGTATTACAGGGGATTTTCTGTTTAGTGTGTACTGATGTTATATTACTTGCGCTTTGCAGTTTATTATTATATATTTATCTCTGATCCTTTATGATGGAAGGTCACCTTGAGAGCCATTCAATAAAATGAATGACTATTATTATTATTATTATTATCATGTGTACTCGCCCAATTAGCTAGTCTTAATTAGGTTATGGTTTTATGTTTCCCATCCGCTACCATTCGCATGAAGGCCCTGTCTGGAGTCCTGTGTGCCGTGTTTGAGATCAACCCTGCTTTTGGCTACGTGCCTCCCAGGCTGAACCAGCATTCCTCAGAGATACAGTATATATATATTTTGTGACATCCACCTTTTAATCCACTGCATCGTCCCTCCCCGGCTCATCCCGAAACGCCCGGCCACAACATCACTCCCCACCGCTACCCCCCCCCCCCCCCCCCCCCCCAACCCCCCCTTGCTCCGTCTCCCCCTTCAGCGGACCGAAGCAGCCGGGGTTAATCGTATTTCCCTTGCAGTGCTGACCAGGGGAGGGGAGCGATGGGAGAGAGGAGCAGTGAGCGGGTAGCAGAACTATATTTCTATATAGAAGGTTTTTGTGCTTTACTTTTAAGGCATGCATGAGACAGCAGGGGCAATTATACTTTGTGCCACGGAATGGGGGCAATCACTCTCGACACACTCGAGGAGAACACAGTGCAATGTTGATAGGTACCCATACACACACATACACACATAACATTTAATGTCATTCGAATTTTGGCTGGCTCACAGCTGTGTATAGTGGGTAGTGTGTGTAGGTCATGTTTCATCTCATACGTTGCATGCAGGCTCGTAGAAGAAGATAATCTCACACACTCTCACACCCTCTCACAAACGGACATCACCCCTCTCCCTCTCCCAAACACAAGCCTGCGCACACTCACACACACACACGCAGATAGGATCTTCCTCCTCTGCTCTCAGCTGCTCCAAAGTGCTTCCATCCAGACTCGAAGCTAACTGGATGGGAAACCAATTAAGCCGAGCAATAATAGACATGTTGTATTACTAATGATTAATGTTCCTTCCCGTGCTTTTTCCTGCTAATCGGCATTCATCTCTCAACAGCTCCCAAACTGTTCCCCTAATCAAGCCACAAACTAACAAAAGTGTTGCGCACAGTCTGGCTTCAGAGTTAGGCTTTGAAAAGTAAACACACGAGTGCACATACTGTATACACACATACACATACACACAAACACACGCCAACAAAACACAGTGAAACCCCTTGTGCGCACGCACATAACACACAAGTCGATGCCGGGCGTCACACACACACACCCACGCAAACTTTCACGGCGCTCTTCTACCGATTGTGCTGTGACTTCCAACACTTACGGCGCCCGAAAATCACCTGCTACCGCGACATATGCAGAGCCGCATTGTTCAGCGTGGTGACACAACCCGGCCTCCACCCTCGTCCTCCGAGGAGAAGCTCTTGTTGACTTGCGAACATCCTCTCTCTATGCAAGTATGGATTTCCTGATCCTCACTGGGTGGGTGGGGACTGGCGGAGGGTGGGGGAAGCTACCTGTCAAGGGGAATGAGACAGTATCCTGTGCGTCCTGAGAGATTATCCCGCAGTGCCGATAGGTGATAATGTTTAATCCACACCCGCCAACAGGCTGTTCAGCCCTGCTACTGAGTCGTAACAGGAACTGATCTGGCCGGCGCTCGCACTCAGGGCTGTACGTGTTCACCTGCCAACTGTCGATCAATATGTTGAAAGGCAAAATAAAAAAACTCATATAAGGTTTCTGGAGTTCCGACAAAGTGAGTTTCAGTTGGCCTTCATCACTTGTCCATCACGTCCCAGAAACTGGCCAAAAGGACCATCCTCTCCTCCTAAGGGGTCTTATGGCCCTTGTCTTGAGTTGAAGGGGCCTTTGATTAAAGATAGGCTGTACATTTCCCTGCGTTCTCTAGCTCATGGGGGGTTGCAGGTATTGGCCTGTCTTGGACAACTTTCCGGTCTCTGTGGTCACATACATGGGCAACGGCTCCAACTCCTGCGCCAACAACACCGACTGAGCCAGTGCTGAAGTGTAGGAGGGAATGGACATAGTGAACACAGTGGTTGTAGTGCAGCAAGTAAGAAAGGCGGCCATGTTGGCCACTTTGGCAAAGAAGAAACATAATGGCCGCTGATTGCCCTGAAGCAGGTCTACCTCCTGGAGCATTCGTAAGCAATGCAATACATATGGCTGGGTTAATGACTAGGCTTTGGTTTGTTGTTAGCAGGTGTTGCTACATGCTTGTATAGGCCTAAACATTGTTGTAGCACCATTGTTGTTCAAGCTGATCAGGAACACGAGTATACTCTGCACTCATACACTGCATGCAGGGCCGTAGCACCAAATCCTGGGCCCCTATACTATAGGTACTGCTGGACCCCCTGTGCCAGGTTGTTGACGGAGGGGGGGGGGGGGTCCGGAGCGATTGTTGACGGGGGGGGGGGGGGGGGGGGGGGGGGGGGGGGGGGGGGGGGGGGGGGGGGAGCGATTGACGGGGGGGGGGGGGGGGGGGTCCGGAGCGATTGTTGACGGGGGGGGGGGGAAGCGATTGTTGACGGGGGGGAGGGATAAAGAAAAAAAAAACGGTGAGATAAAAAAAATTTTTTTTTTTTTTTTTGGTCATGGGCCCCCCCTCTGCCTTGGGCCCCCCCACAACTGTCCCCGCAGTCCCCGCAGTCCGACGGCCCTGACTGCATGTACTCATGACTCTCTGTTGAGCATGAATCCCACGATGTGCCACGATTGGGTACGCTTCATGCCCAATTAGGGCCTTGTCGTCGATGTTAACAAGTATATCTTGTTGTTCCTCTGTCCATGCCTGTTATAATATCAATATCAATATCAACGTCAACACAGTAAGTGACAAAGAATAAAAATGAACTGGTGGAACTACGCATGGCAGAGCATGGTTCTCGTCCGAAAAAAACAAGAGATATTCCGAGCAGATGCAGCTTTTAGTTATTCTTCCGCTGTTTTATTCCATCCCTAATAATAGTGCTCGGAAATTGCAGTGACAAACACAGTTTGACTCATCAAGCCTCCCACCTCCTAAGCCTGTGAACCAGCAACATCAACACGCAGGAGTGGACAGCAGACAGCCGCGTGTACGATGCACTGTGACAGGAAGGAGTTATTACGAAATCCAACCCATTCTTCTTCCTATTATTCATAGAGTTTGAACAAATAAACGGCAGAACTTATGAGCATTTAGGATTTAGGTGTATGCACGTATTTGTTTGCATTGAGATACACCCGAAGAAGTGTTTCCCTGTTTGATTCCGCGTATGGATTTAAGTGCAGCCACACATTTTAGGGAGCATGACTCGTTTTAGGGAGCAAGCTTGTCCTCAAGACGTTTCGGTTGAGACCTACTAAACATTATCATTGCGTGACCTCATGTATCGATGGGCAGCGCTCAACCACTTTTTCATCCATGCTTTTTTCTGAGAGCTACTGTGTCCCCCATATATACTTGTTGTTGTTGTTAGATTGTTAGAGACCTTCAACCCATGATAGTTGAAGCGTGACAGTGATCTTGTATGTACCAAGTAGAAGTATGAGTAGGAGTAATTTGTCTCAAACTGAACATTATTTGGTATAGATTCAAAAGTATCCAAACCAGTTAAGTATTCTGTATGGTGTGATTGGGCCTGAAAACATATATATATATGTATATATGTACGTACATATATATATATATATATATATATATATATATATATATATATATAGCAGCTTGACAGGGGCCTAGGGGGTATTCTGTATGGTGTGATTGGGCCTGAAAACATATATATATATGTATATATGTACGTACATATATATTATATATATATATATATATATATAGCAGCTTGACAGGGGCTAGGGGGTCAGGTAGAAGATTCACCAATGTGCTTCAGACCTACAGATCGTAGTGTTTGGTTTTGCATGGCTTATACGTCTGGTGTTGGCTTTGTAAGGCTACCAGTTTTCAAAAGTGTCGAGATTTCTGTGGAGTATATCCGTGTTGTCTGTGTAGATATCTACAAAATGATAATCTCTTGATTTTATTCTTATTGTATATTTAATTTCCCAGTTTGACATGTCTCTTGTGTGAGCGTGTGTGTTTGTGGGTGTGTTTGTGCTTTTTTTGGTGTGAAATTCCATACCACAAAGCTTTAATGAGTGAAATCAGAACAAATCCAACCGTCCCGGCTGTGTTTGAGGTCCTAGGAAGGGGGAGTTGTTCAGCTTGAGTTTTAGTATACCTGCTGTAATGACCAATGCGCTTAGAGTAGTGTAAAGAGATCCTAATGGGGAAGCGCTCCAGAACAACAACCGTGGCTACTGTGTCTAATCTGTACAAATACGCACAGCACAAGTATCCAAGTATCGATGTTGTTCAGTGTTAGCATTGCGTTTTCCTGTCCGATTTCCACCTACTTCCTCCACACGAATAGCATCTACCTTGCCTGCCAGATTGTTACCAAATTCAATTCTGCACATTTTCAGTTGCAGTGGCTCCCACAGTAACGCGCTCGCATGGTGGCAGATTGGGACAGAGAATTTATGTTTAAGTGTCACAGCTAATAATACGTTAATACAGTATTTGGAATGTAAATGTAGGATTTGATGGCATGAAGTTCCTTGCTTCCTTAGCCCTTATTGAACCAGGTTGGTTTCATCTCTTTTACAAGAGACTATTGATGAATCAATGCAATGGCATTTGAGATTATTATGATGCAATTCTGACATGAAGGAATGATGTTTGCATGTGTGCTTGTTGTCTGATCCTTAGTTCTTTTCAAGGTGATGGCTCAGGGCCATCTTTGTATTCTGTGTGCTGGAAGATCCCATCAGATCCTTTAAGATGGACAAGTGGATGATGAAGGCAATGAAGAAACACTCCCTACGAGCAGGTGTCCGGTTCAGGCCTTCACTGGGAAACGCATGAAACAGATGTGGTTTGTGATAATACAGGTAATACTGCAGCACCACAGCCATTGAAAAACTTTCCAAAGTAGAAAGAGATGACGTGCATTTAGTACGAAAACGATGAATAAAAAGATACATTTAATTAATTAAAACATTAAATAAATATGTATATATTATCTGGACACGATATGATTGACAATGGCTTCTAAATAAATGCAACAATTATAAAGTGATTTGTGTAGCCATTAGAGGTCTATTTTTTCCCTCGCTTTAAGACAAAAGCGATCCATTGCGTCCATCACTCTGCGTACACCACTAGGAGGGAGAATTGGCATCTGGCGGCGGTGACAATTAATGTCTGAGGACAGCGTGCCTCTCCGTCACCAGTCTGTAATGGCTGCCATGTGGAGAACTTCTCAGCAGATGCTGCCTGGGAATTCATTAGCGTCCTGCTTTCCGCCTACTATTATCCTCTGGAGAGGTTTAAAAAAATATATAGATATGGACACTCACACACTTTAAAGTCACCCACATATAGTCAGACACATGTATAGTCACACATATAGACACACACACATACACCTATAGTCACATACACATAAAGTCACCCACATATTGCCACACACATAAACGTGTAGTAACACACACATATTGCCAACCACACATATAGTCAAACACATTTAGTCACACACACACAGTCACACATGCATATAGTCACACACATGCACACACAGACAAAGTCTCTCACGCTCACACACACCCATAAACACGTACACACATAGACCCTCTTTCTCTGTTGTTGTGTGCACTCCTAGGAAAGAGGCTTTCAGAGGAAAGGAAAAGCCCAATGGGGCCGTTTCATTTGCCAAAAGAACAAAGCGATGTCGTTGTTATTCATGTAACTACGGGAACATAGCAAAGCTTTTGTTATTCATGTTCCTACAAATATGTGCATGTGTGCTCTGGTTGTTACATTTAAGAAAACAAAGGAGGTTTACCCCTTCCTCCACATTATTCCCATGTTTTTGATATATTTGCATTACCCGCTAATCAGTTACTATAGTTGAAGCAATGCACATGTATTTGTTTGGTTTTGTTAGTTAGACGTTGTTGACAAACCTTCCTTCCAACTGAGCCATGGAGCCAAGCCTGGTTATGGTGAACTGCTCCTTTATCGTTTGTGGTGCTGAAACCTTTCATTTTCATCCCAGCATGCAAGCAGCTAAGGCTAACTCGACACTGGAGAGCAGGGAAATTGCTACTTGTGCAAAACTGCAAAAACAGGCATGTTCTTCACTGATTGTTATCCTTGCATATAGATTTAATAATAAACGGTTAATAAAAAGTTATTTTCATTCTATTATGGAGGAGTAAAATATTGCTCACATTCAGTACGTGTGCACATATAGACACAATTACTCATACACAGATACACCCACACATTCGCACAGACAGAACAAACACACACACATACACACACACACAAGCACACGCACATGCACACGTACACACGCACACAAAGAAAATGCAAATCAAAGCTCACGTGAAACAGAGATTGGGCTGCGCGTCGGCCATGCTGCACCCTATAGGTGTCCCAGCACTCGCGAGGGAGGCTCTCCATCATCCTAAAGGAGACTATAAGCGTGCGGCGCTCTGACAGGGGCGACGCCCCCGGGGCTGCGCGACAGATGGAGAATAGTGGCGCTAAGGAAAGTGCACAGAAGACATCCGCGTGTGTCAGCACACACTATACGCGGCACGCTTACCAGCACAGCGGGAGGGAGGGCATGCACACAAGCATAGACATGCATAGTTGTGTGCATGTGCATGAGAACATGGATCTAGATATGCAGCGGCGCATCTGTTGCGTTTAGTTCATCCTCGAGGGGTTGTAGTAATATTTGAGGGTTGTAAAGAGCGAGAGTGCACAAGAGATCAGAAGAGAGCAAGACTTTGAAACAAAATAACAAATCTGCTACCTCCTTCTTTAAGTTTCTCCTCCATTGAAAGGTGATGGATGTCACGCTGCTGTGATACACAGTCAAGACCCATGTTGGCACCCTTCAGGGAAGAGATGCCCTGATTGGTTAGAAATGATCAGAAACTGATATTCTCACAGAGCTATTCACCCGCTAATTGCTGACGAATGGCTATTTATTTTCTTACCATTATGCTCAAATAATATCTCTTAAATCTTAACTACCGCAACCTTAAAATACAGGTTGTGCTTGTCCATTCCACCTGTTCACTCGAAACAGGGTTAAGGATTCAGACTCCCGTCTTAATCTCCCGCAGAGTTGTCCTTTCCTCCCATTTGGGCAGGACACACCGTGTCGGTGGCTGTGTAATTCTCGCTGTTCTGTCAAGGCTCCAGCTGACTCATAACTGCCTTTCTTTCACGTCAAAATCCCGCAGACAAGGGGATGCCAGGGATTAGTCCGCACCAAACACACTAAGCTCATTTTGATAATCACAGCTTCTCACCCATCTCTGCTAATTAACAATGGGACGTGATGGGGCTAAGCTACGTGACCGACTGCGGGCATCCGTCAGCACTATCAACGCCACTTGAATGGCTTTTGTCCCCCACGTTTCACACCGTGCGTATAACACGCTGCACAAAGCTAATCCCGCCCAACACCGGCAAACACACGTTGACACAATGCAAATAACATATGCAAGGCCCAGGCACACACCAACTACCCCCACCCCCAGAGTAACGGAATGGGGGCAAATGCGGCGGCCGGAAACAGTGGCAGCTAGGACGGGGCGATCACAATCTTTTGTGGGGGTGCATCACAGTAATATAATCCACTTTGTTGTCCTTGGAGTGGAGGAAATAAGTGTGTTGGGTGACACAATCCAAATCATTTACCCTGAGGTGACGTTCTTCGTATCTTGGGTGAGGACAGAAACGTCAGATTTGGCAGATGAAGGAGAAGAGTAAAGGAAGAATTTAGTTTCATCCAAATTTTGGTACTGTGAAGATGTGAATGGCATCTTCACTGTTTTTAAACATGTTTTAAAAGATTCACGTGCTCCTGTCTGGCTGGTTAGCCGTGATAGTCCGCAGCTGTGGCTCATAGGCTAATTGAGCCACACCCATTCTGGTGCTCTTTAAGAGGGCCAGAGTTTTAGACTGGCGGGGCTGGAGTTGTGCAAGTGACTCGACGGTTGTGCTGTGTTTTGAGTAAAGAGATGCTTTTTAACAACGAACATGTGTGGCAGGAAAGCTATTTTTCACAGGTACGTACGACACCTGGGCATCCCCAGACCCCCAGATCCTAATGTGTGCAAGTATACCTTATCCCCCCAAGTCACACCAGTGATTACACCCAATTAGCAAGATTATAAAAAAATAATAGCAACCTCTAAAAGGCACCTTTTTAAACACAAAGTTTTCTAAAACACTTTGCAAAGAAAAAGACGGAGAGTGAAAAGAAAACACAAAACTACCGAGAAACAAATATGCAAATAAAATAAATTACCCTTCCCCCAGGCTCACGGGCACATGTTGTCTCTGAGGGACGCCAGTTTACATACATATTTCAGTTATCTGATGGTGTGTGTGTGTGTGTGTGTGTGTGTGTGTGTGTGTGTGTGTGTGTTGTGTGTGGTGTGTGTGTGTGTGTGTGTGTGTGTGTGTGCGTGTGTGTGTGTGTGTGTGTGTGTTGGTCATTGTGTGTATGTGTAGATGTGCGCTAGAGAGAGAGAGAATATGAATGAATGAACAGCACCTAGACTGACCTGATTGTGTGGAAACAGAATGGGGCATGGCGGGTGAACTTCCTGTTTATTGTAGGCAACGTGACACTTCTCCACACAAGGAGTGATTACTGCCAGACCCATAGGGACGTTGCATTGTATCGCAGCTTTTAGTGTTGGTTTCAACCCCCTTCTTATTTGTGAAAGCCATTAACAAACCATTCTTTGAAAGCGAGCCATTGTAGCACAGACCACGACTAGGCGTTTTTATTTTAGTTTGTTATGGTTCATCGTACAAAGTCCACTTGCCTTTTCCCTTCACTATATCCAATTGTTTTTGCACGATAATGTCTGTGTATGTGTGTGTGTGTGTGTGTGTGTGCGTGTGTGTGTGTGTGTGTGTGTGTGTGTGTGTGTGTGTGTGTGTGGTTGCTGTGTGTGTGTGTGTGTATGCGTGAATAGTATACGCATGTGCGTGTGTTTGTTTGCATATGTGAACATGTGTGTGTGTGTGTGTGTGTGTGTGTGTGTGTGTGTGTGTGTGTGTGTGTGTGTGTGTGTGTGTGTGTGTGTGTGTGTGTGTGTGTGTGTAGGTGCATATGTGAATATGTGTGTGTGTATATGTGCGTGTGTGTGCACGTGTACATGCGAGCGTGCGCGTATGCATGCATGAATGTGTGCGTGTTCTTTTTTTGTCATTTAACGTAAGCATGAATATTTTAGCCGGCATAACATTTGTATCCCCCTGTGCTTCTGTTACAACAAGGAAAGCCACTCACGGCTGCGTGCGCAGGACGCATCATCATCATTTATTCAGCAGGAGATGCCACACAACTAAGGAGATGTATGGTCGGAGTCGGGGAGGCCTACTCGCTTCTGCATGCACAAGGGGCTTTGACCGGCACCCGAGGGCCTTGGGATCGATACATACTGGATCATGATGTTCCACACCCACGCGCGCCACCACGTATCAGCCGGGTGAAGTGGTGGTCGACCCTAGTTTCCAGCGTGTCCAGTGTGTCGCGACGAGAGAGGCAGGAGACAAGCGGATGGACGCCAGGAGGAGTGAATGAAAAAGGAAGCGTTTTTTCATTCATCATGATAGAACATTAACAGACTCTGGTGCAGTGCTCTCCCGAAGTGGTGGATGGGGAGAGAGAGAGAGAGAGAGACAAAGACAGATAATTAATTGATTTTAACATGAAGGGCATTTGACCGATCTATAAATTAATGTAAAGGGTTACGATGGATAACGCTGATTATCTCAACACGCTGCAATCTTAAATACATGTGGAAAAAAAAACACTACATTTGAAAAGCATTGAAGGGGTAACCTGCAAACAGGACCAACAGTGAGACAGAAAAAACTTAGTGTTAATTGGCGTGGTTAATTGCGTCCTGCCGATCACCTCTGCTGAAGAAGCGCCGGTGGCTAAAATGTCCTTACATCATTCATGGAGGATAGAATGTGCCCAGGCGCCTCGTTAAACCCAATCCTAGGAACGGAAACAGAAATAGAAGCGTCTTTACTGGTATGTTTGTGTTTTTCCCGTTATTTGAGAAAGCATCTGTGTGTGTTTTGGTTAACCAACTCCTCACCATGTGTCGGCCGTCTCCACCGGCTGGAGGCTCGGTGCTGAACGTCTTTGTGGGGCAGTGTGTGTCATGCCGCATTATGCCGTATCTTCAATGAATTTTCCCCATGATACGTATTGAAAGCCCTGGAGGGAGATCCGGGGAGATACGGGGAGCCGGGGAAGCCAGGCCAACAGCAGCCCCACAGCTGGGCAGATAAAACTGCAGGAGATTGGGAAGACGCCTCCGCTCCCTTCCTCCTCTCTCCTGACACTCTCTCCTCTCACCCCGGAGGAGTACAGCAGAGTAAAGAGCAATTCCTTCTGATTCTCAGCTCCAACTTGGGTGGTGCTGGGGGTGTGTGTGTGTGTGTGTGTGTGTGTGTGTGTGTGTGGTGTGTGTGTGTGTGTGTGTGTGTGTGTTGTGTGTGTGTGTGTGTGGGGGGGGGGGGGGGGGGGGGGGGGGGTGCTCATCCAGCGGGGCGTCTCTTAGAAAGAAGCCGGGTAGGGCAGGCAGGGGTACACAAACGTACACGTGCATGCATACACACACACACACACATATTCCCCACATGCACACACACACACGCACACACACACACACACACACACACCCACACACACACCACACACACACACACACCACACACACACACGGGCAAGGCTGCACACTTTTACAAACACAAACCATTCATGCATGTACACACAACACACACAAATACCTTTGGCACACAGAGAAACAAACAGAAACAAACAAATGCACACTCATGCATGTATTCTCACACACACAAACACACACACACACACACACAAACACACGCACACAAAAACACACAAACAGTTCTCACACTAACAGGAACACACTTCCTAACTAACACACACTCCCGTCCAAGGCACTCTCACTCAGACACACACGCACACACAGACATTCACACACGCACACACGCACACGCGCGCACAAAACAGATCATTGGCACCCTCTAGTGGTCATATCAAAAACATTTAGTCGATCCTGTTTTGGTCATCGGAGTTTAGCTAGCTTTACCTGGCTGTTCTCTCAAATACATTGATTCACCTCTGTGGCGCCGAAGTAAATGTGTGCTAAACCAACATGAAAAGCATCCATCATGAAAGGAGAAAAACTAAATGCCAGTAAATGGGATTAACCTAAGGGGATTGTGTGCCGAATATATTCCTGATGACACAAATTGTATTAAATAGATATCAAACACTTTTATCCCCTTCATCTAGCGAACAGAAATAGCTAGGATTCTACGATTAAACATCAGGAAGATGGTACTTAAAGCCATACAAACTGGCCTTCTAATGGCCTGGACCAGACAATAGGGGAGAGAGGCGGTTTGCAGGTGCATGAAACTGGGGTATAATGTTTGTCATTAGAATGCATCTCTTTGGCATCTTAATAACAGATTAACAACACAAATGTATGAGGAGGTTGTGGGCTTTCTGCCTGCTCCTCAAAGACAAATGAACAGTGGTGACATTACCTCCCAACACACACAAGCACACACACACATAGACACACACACACACCACACACACACACACACACACTCACACACAAGCACCAGCCAAACAAGCATGGAAGCACACACACAGACACACAATCATCCACCAAACAAGCATGCACGCACACACACACACACACACACACACACACACACACACACACACACACACACACACACACACACACACACACACATGCCTTTGCTTAAACCACATACATCATGATAAAATATAATCTCTCTTTCTCAAAAGCACATTCACTGACATCTGCATACCCTGGCTCACAAACAAAGACACACCCCGTGCTCACACACACGTACACACACACACATGTGCATACACATTATATGTTATAGCATATGTTGGCCCGGGCCGGTGAGGAGCTGTCACATCTGGGGATGATTAAATAGGGAAGCCAATTAGGCCCACGGACTGAGCTGTCATCCATGTCTCTGTGTGACTCTCTCTCCCTCTCTTTTTTCTGTCCGTCCCTCTCTCTTCCTCGTTGTCTCCGTCGCCCTCTCTCTCTCTCTCTCTCTCTCTCTCTCCTCTCTCTCTTCTCTCTCTCTCTCTCTCTCTCTCTCTTCTCTCTCTCTCTCTCTCTCTCTCTCTCTCTCTCTCTCTTCTCTTTCTCTCTTTCTCTGTCTCTCTCTCTCTATCTCTCTCTCTCTCTCTCTCTCTCTCTCTCTCTCTCTTTCTCTTTTTCTTCTCTCTCTCTCTCTCTCTCTCTTCTCTTCTCTCTCTCTATCTCTCTCTCTCACTCTCTCCTCTCTCTCTCTGTTATTTTGTACTGTCAACCCAATCCCCTGTCTCACTATCCCTTCCCTATCCCTGCTCTCTCCCTATGTTTCCCTCTTCCTCCTTTCCTTCCCTACCCCTCTCTCTTTCATTCTCTATATACAAATGTCAATCTTCCTCAAACTCTTTCACTCTCCTCTCTCTCTCTCTCTCTCTCTCTCTCTCTCTCTCTCTCTCTCTCTCTCCTCTCTCTCTCTCTCTCTTCCTTCTCTCTCTCTCTCTCTCTCCTCTCTCTCTCCTCTCTCTCCTCTCTCTCTCTCTCTTCTGTCTGTGGCCCTCTCTCTCTCACTCACCTTGCTGTGGAGTACGAAACTGACTTTTCTTTGTCGGTCTCTGTGGGGGGCTTTTCTCATAAAAGGAAATTGATGTGTCATCGAGTTCAGAAATCCAATCCAAGTCTTTCTATAACTGTACAGAGGATACCGGAGGGACACTCTAATCCACAGGTTGTTATAGTATTACTTGTTGGAAAGTAGAAAGTAAGCATTACTCTATTGCCTTGATCCCGCTGCAGGAGCAGACTTGGTTTACGTGTTTTGTGAACACATTTGTGTGAAATGTGTTCGCCCCCTGAAAACAAAACAAGGAATTTCCTCTTGAGCGGTGTTGTATTTTTCACTCTTATCTTTTCGGTTTGTTGTTTGTTCTTTCGCTTCTTTTTGGGATTCATGTTAATGTATTTTTCACCAAATGATGGGATGGAGGCACTATGTTGTGGCCTTGTGAATCGTCTGGATTTCCATCTCATTTGAGATTAAGCTGGGAAGAGCTGTGCTGGATTAATCCTGGGTTCCTCTTCTCTCTCTCTCTCTCTCTCTCTCTCTCTCTCTCTCTCTCTCTCTCTCTCTCTCTCTCTCTCTCTTTCCCTGCCAGACGCTGATAAGAACCTGACAGAACCCCGGAGTAAGTAAAAAAAACATGCAAGTTGAAGAAATGCCCCTTCTTTACATGGTTAAGACTTGTCTCACTTTGCCCAATGCCAGCCGTTTGGGGAAAGGGGATTATGATGCCGTGAATAGCAAAACAGAGAGAGAAACACAGTGAGATGGATGGGGGGAGAGTGGTGGAGAGAAAGAGACTAATGGTTGACAAATGGTTAACACCCCCCCCTACTCCTGTCCCTTTCAGACTCACGTCATTGGAGGAAAATCAAATGCCTTTTGTCTTTCTTAACAGCTAGTAAATGTCAGTTGCAGACCAAACAAGCCACAATCACTCACTCACTCTGACAGTTTAATAGTCCTCAATCGCTGTGCCAGCAACAAACACCGTTGCCAGAAAGTGAGATTTGCGTTTGAAGTCTGAGTGAGGAATGTTTTGTATGATGTTTCTATGTCTCGATGCATGTTTGTGTTTGGATACTGTGGGTTTGTCTGTCTGTGCATGTGTGTGTGTATGTGTAGGTCTGTGGTTGCAGCATGCCTGAATGTCTGTGATTGCTTGTGTGTGTGCACACACGTCAGTGCACGTACATATGGGTGCGCATGGATGCGTTTTCATGTGTCCCCGTGTATTGAACAGGATGTGCACATTTTTTTGTTAGCTGTTTAAATCATACATTTATTCTCCTGCAAAATGGACGAATAAAATGCTTTAAAGTTATACCTGCAGCAACACGGATGAAATATTTAACTTGAGAACGAAGTAACGTTAAGTACAATTAGTACAAATAGGTTAAGGTTTTGCGGTGTTGTTGATGATTGCAATGACAGAATGCTATGGGGAATACAGATATAGGTCTGAATTCTCAGCAGGCTGGGGCCGACACCTCATTATTCAACATGTGAAATCACAACGAAGCACACGTGGTTAGGTATGTGGACAAGAACCACCCTATCAGTGCTTCAGACTTTTAGCTTTAGATAGGTCACACAAGGCCTCCTCTTCACAAAATACAGATCCTCATCCAAGTGTCATCAGTGCCACCTGGCTGCCTGGAATGCGAAGTGCAGTCTCTTAGTGGACGAAAGATCCAGGCGCTATACATATATATACCATACATACCATATATTTCATCATAACTAGGGCTCATAGCACGGAATGTACTCACGAAAGGTATTCACAGACAACATGCACTTCCTTACCAGAGCGGCTTTACTTTACCCGCAATTGGCAGCACTTCAGTCGGGGACGAGAAGATAAGTCTTCCCAATCTATTTGAAGGGAATCCTGGTCATGGTCTTACAATGCATGCCGGTTCTTTGTGATTTTGCATACCCTGCAGATGAAGTGCTGCCTACCGCCTAACTGAGCACTTTTTGTAAAGGACACTTTGACCTCATCGACAGAGCAATCAGCACAAAACTTGCTACACATGAAAGGGGAGATGTACTCTATCGGCCCAACAGGTTTCCAGTTCCTTGCACCTTTTGAAGCAGACTTGTGGTTCATAGAATGCTGTTCGCTAATTACCATATTTTGAATTTGGATTACCTTGGCAATTTTTTGCGCAATCAAAAATTGCTTCTAAATTCCGAATCAGACACGTCCACAGAGCATCTGTAGGAAAATGCAAAACACACACCGTTCAGAGAAATCTATTCAGATGGATGTTATTTTATTAGGTTTCAGAAGTGTTCCACTATTAGGCTGGCGGGGCTGATAAACGGACCTTTACCGCAAAATATTAAAACTTAAGAAAGCAGTTTCCAAACCGCTGACCTTTCAACAGTGTCAACTGGCTATGCACGACCAGTTAAGCTCATAAATGAGCTGGTACTGGTCAAAAATCCTAGAGAGACAAGCCAGCTCAACTTGAAACAGATGTTGTCAGGGAGCAGTTCACCTATAGTAGCAAACGGATGGCTCAGCAATTTCAAAAGAAATACACAAAAATATTCGTTCTTAAATTCTTACCTATAGTGCATTCAAGTGAGAGAACATGTTGCCTTTTAGGCTTGTTATATATATATATATATAATAGAAAGAAATCGAAATTTATTCTCGTCTTTTGGCCGTGTTTCGTCCGTATAGGGCAAAAATATGTCTCCGTTGCATTTGCATTTACGGAATTAGGCAGACGCTTTTATCCAAAGCGAATTACAATAATTACATTTTGTGGTTGTCATGGTTACTGTTTTTCTGGAACAAAATAAAATTGTATACACAGATTTGGATTAACCTATGGGCTTTCTATGTTGTCTTTTGAAATGTTGTTCACTAATATTGAAGGAAAAGGCTAATAATTAAGTGTCGGAAACGTCAACGCACAAGTTATCAAGAAATGTGTCCATGCTTGTCTCTCTTTTCTCCTAGCATAATGCATAAGTCTAGTGCATCCTGTCCTAATTCCCATCCCACCCCACCTATCTACCTACTATCCCTTCGATCCCTTACCTCTGTCGTTCGCGGTACAGAGGTCAGCCAGTGGGTTTTAAAGAAGAGTGTGGAGCACTTGGTAATTACAACCATGCTTTGATTACCTCTCCTATTCAGGAGGGCATTCGATAGCCATTACTCTGAGACACCACTCCGTTGGCTGGTTATTAGCCCGCTCGCTCGGTTATCTTTTCCACTCGGCTACCTGGCACCCCATTGGCCCCAGCGTGCTGCACTGTGATTGCATTCTCTCATAAACCAATCAGGTCAAATCAAAACAATCCAAGCACACACACACACAAGTACCGTACAGTCTGATGCATAGAAAAGTCATCAGTGCGCATTTAGTTTGAATAAACCACAAAATTGCTCATATGACCAACTGCATTTCCATTGATTGTCTGTTGCCAGATCCATTTGTTGTTAGAGTCAGCAAGCAGTTTGCAGAAGGATGGGCAGTGGAGAATGTTCTGTCATATTTAGTGCTATGATGGTCGTAATTGCTATTAGAGTTAAATGCACTTGGTAGCGACAAAGTGACTCTAGAAGGGAGACAAAGTTGTCATTTGGTTTTTCAACAAGCAGCTGTGAAAGTGTTGAGCTAGAAAGACTAACTGATTTGCACCTTGTCTGGTCTGTGCTGGAAAACAAGCTGCTGTAAAGAAAAACGGATAAGAAAACTTTACACCAAGCCATTAGGAGTACTAACGATTAACTGTGAAGTCACTGTTCTCATCTCTATTGTTTCATTTAAGCTTTTATTTTTCTTGCTTGCGCTTCTCCTGGCTTTGGTGCACTCTCCCTCTCTACCTACCTCTCACTCTCTCTCTTTCTATCCCTTTCTACCCTGTCTCTTTCTCATTTTCTCTCTAAAATACAAGCATGCAAATTAAAAGCTCTTCTGTCTGACACAAGGCATTCACCCACCTCAGTGTGTTGGTCTTTGATAAAGACCTGTTACCGGGGCAACACTGAGCTAATTCACGGGAGAAGAATTGTTGGCCAGTGACTGTGTGTGTGTGTCTCTGAGTGAGTGTGTGTGGATGTGTGTGTGAGCGAGTGTGTGTGTGTGTAAGCGTGCACCAAGCGTGCAATGAGGGTGCATGTCGTTTTAGAGATTTGGGGGGGGCTGAGAGACAGTTAATTATGGAATGCAAATGACGTTGTCAGAACCGCCATTCAAATAGTCTTTCATTGCCTCTCTGCTTTTCTGTTCTGTAAGACTGTTCCAACGGCGGACTAATAGGCGTGCTCAAATGCACACTGCTCCAGGCCTGGAACCATCTGCATCAGACGGGGAGCAATCTTCCCATGATGAGTGTATGTTTCTTGCCATAACATGATTAGTCAAATTAAAGCCACCTATTCTCTACCCATTTGTTTTAATCAACGTCGGTGGCCTTAATAAAAAAGGGGTTTGAGCTTAAATTATCCTTTACTTTGTCGTTCGAATCACATCCGGACATCTCATGAACGTAACAAACTCCTGATGAGAGCCTATTTTTATCAAATCAAAATGTGTCTGAAGCTATTTCCGGCAGCTCACTCCGGCATCGTATAGCAATGATGCAACAGCTAATCCAATGTGACTTTCATAACCAGCACATTTATATCATAACTTGGGGGGGAAAAGAGTTTGTGCAGAGTTGATATGATTATAATATTTTACACATAAGTATTTACGTATTATATTGAATGTAACTTTGCATCCTCAAAAGTGGGAATCTGAATAAAAATATATATATTTGAGGAGAGAGTGAAGGGCACGATAAGACAAAGAAAATAAATAAAACTACCTCAACAGGTATGATCCCCGTTTGTTCATTTTCTGATTATAGA